>NW_027112103.1:302402-314927 GCF_000696795.3 Halyomorpha halys | reverse complement strand
GAGAGAGAGAGAGAGAGGAGCTATTTCACTTTTGATTTATTTATATCCGTTGATCATTTCGTTTAATTTTCATTGAATTTGTGTAACGGGTTGAACGTGTGTTGTGAAGGAAATGAACTTTAAATCAAATGAAACTTTGAATATAATAGGGGATGATTTATAATTAGTTAAAGTTTCACGTTTACACGAATTTTTAATCGTCAAATATTATGTTGAAATAAATTAAAAATACTTTCCAATAAGTATAATACAATTTTATAAAATTTATGGGTTACTATTTTTTGAAAATTATTTTACCGATGTATTAATTTCGAGGAATTAATAATACATTGGAGATATTCAATAAATTGACACTATCGCCAGCAAAGTGGAAATGGCGATGAAGCGTAATGGATGATTGATGAAGCTCTAGAAAGCGAGAATGAAAAGAGGATTTATTGATTTGAGGCAGTGTATAATTTGTCATTGGAGATTAATAGAAAGTACTAAGTAAGCTTCTATATTCAATAGCTTTTCAATATCAACTTGAGGGAGCAGCGCTTTGATGGAGCTCGTGGAAAATGTATACTAGGGGATCCTACCATCTACAGGGGAGGAGACAATGCTCCATGGCATGGAAAATTTGGGTTTGGCGCCCAAAACTATATATACAATGAAAGTCAAAATAGCCCTGACGAAGCCCTGCAACGTGGGGCGAAACGTTGGCTCATTAAAATAGTATATTCTACTATTTGAGTTTTTTTGACCGCACCCGGACCATATTCCTTTCATATATATATAATGTTTTTAATATTTTACTGAATAGGATTAATACAATCTACCACAGATTAAGAGCTTAACGTTATAGTGACTAGAATGAATAAGAATAAAAGAAAAAAATATAGAAAAAGGAAGACAAAAAAATGTGGATGATAACAATATTTTCACTGAATTAAATGAAAAATAAAATACAATAATAATAAAGGAATATATAAATAAAAGAAAATAATATTATGATTTGTATTAATAAAAATATGAATCTATAAAAAATAATTGATGTACAAGAGAAAGAAAATTAAATTTAAATAACAATCAAATAAACATACACACTATATACCAAAAACATATCTAGATTATTTTTTCATTTACTGTTGATATAGACGGGTTATTGTATTTTTATACACGTTAATTATATTAGGTCTGCAGAAAAGTTCTGTCCGTTTTAGAATGTTTTATTCTATTATTAAAATACATGTATTATTATTATAATAATTTTGTTTTAAAATAATAATTTGTTCATATCTTGAATATAATTTATCGAATTATATAATTGTCATTAATATTAACATGAGTGATGGTAATTTGTGGAATATTTTTTTAATTTTTAGCCTTAATTGCCAATGAACTAGTGATTGTCTGATATCTTCTTCCTTTTTTTAATTTTTTACCCTACAAAATATTTTGTGAGGACAGGAACGAGTGAATTGGTGAGTGCTAGGTCCGAGGAGTATGGTGGATACGATAGAATTTCCAGAGTTTTTAAGGGTCACTGAAGGCCTAGCATTATCAGGAAGGAGTATGATGTCCATCCTATGGAACATCACCGCTATTTTCTTAGCGCGCTGTTTTAAAGTCATCCAATCTAGTCTTATTTATTTTAATTTTCCATAGAACCTAATTTATTTCAAATTCAAATCCAAACTACTTTTCCGAATTCAGCTTTTCATTCGGTTTCGACAACTCAAAATGTATTGGTATTCGGATGCTCCGCCATAACGCATTCTCTTAATCAGTCTCAACTTCAATTTAGAGGTGGAGGGACGAGATTATATTGGTTTACAATATTCCCAGTTTTGTTCGAATATTTTCGTAGGTAATTATATTTTTCATCCCCAGCTATCAACCGGTCAAAACATGGTTTGACTTTGTTACGTGCAAGCAGAAGAGGTGTGCATAGATTTGGTACTTAAGTCTGAAATATTTCAACACTAATCCTAGCTTCCGAAAATGGTTCAAGCCATCTCTGCCTTTCCAGAATCTCTGGTATTGTTCAAAAATGATCTTCTAACATGATCTTGACGGTATCATTTTATTTTATTCTAAACGGAAAAAACTTTCCAGTAGACCTGATACATTATAGATTTTACATTCCTGTTTCATACAACACATGATGACTATTGCTATGTAGTATACTTGCCGTGAATTAGGATGCCAAAATAATTACTGAAGGAAATTATCCAAAATTATTTATATTAATTATAATTTTTTGATTCCTACAAAACTATTATTATTATATTACTTTCCATAGGTATAGTATGTTAACCAGTTTACGAATTATAGATATTTATATTTATAAATTATTGTTACCATTAAAATTTAAAATATAATAAGCAGTAATATTGAGTAATATTACTTTTATATTACTATAGTAGTTATTTGCATTTAGTGTATGATTACAATGAAATGATTCCGTTAAATGACTTGCCATCAAATATTATATCATTTTTAAATGATTATCTAATTTATCTACGTATAACTGATTGGGTGGGGAGTGTCGTGGTGTGTAGTGACGTCATAGTGGAGTTCCAGATCTGAAGAGACTCTCTTTCCTCTGCTCTTTATAGTACAAGAGCCCAAGAGGAGAAAAAAGGCAGCTATCTCATCCCAATTTTTGATTACTTTAATGAAAACTGTGTATAATTAATAGTAAAAATTGATGAGTCTAACAAGTATAGGTAGGGGGAATAAAAATAGCGGCTGTTAGAAAGCGATAAAAAAAAAATTAATTTTTCATTCGGAGCTCTGTATCTTAAAAAGTAGGAACAACACAAGAAAACCTAAGATAACGTTATTTAAAGATGAGCAAATTTGCCTAAAAGAGTTATTTACGTTAAATAGTTCTCGAGATATAGCTTTTTAAAAAGCAACATTTCAAAGAACCACAACCCCTGATGAGACCTGAAACTCAGGTCGAAACGTCGGCATAAAATAAATAAATATGGTTTTGTTTATTTATGTTGTTCCTTGCTGACCGCACCCCCAACAAACTCCTCCAAGAATTTCATAGAAATGTTATATGGGAAGTACTGATAAATCAGTTAGTGAATTTATTTTGAAAAACCTATATCTCAAAAACCATTTCATGTAAAAATGTCTATTAGCACTCAAATTAAAGCTAGTTTAATGAGCTATAAAGTAGTTTATGAGGTTTATCATCGTAGGAGTAATAGTATTCATGAAATCAGCTTATTAATAAGCTTACCTAAGTTTGTATGGTATTGATAGTGTGGATTAATTGAAAATTAAAAGTTTTAAAAACTAATGAATTTTAAAAAAAATAGGTAACTAAACATAAGCTTAGGTAAGCTTATTAATAATAAATATGATTCTCTAATAATTGACTTTTTATAGGGTGTGTTTGACTTATAATTAATGACCTTGGCAGAATAGCCAGCAAAACAATTTTTAAAATTTGATGTGAGGAGAGAATTTATATTGGAATATATGTTATATTATTAGTGATAATGTTATTGTTATAATTGTTAAAAATGAATATATAATAAGCTGTTAAATATTTAGATTGTCCTTGAGGATGGCCGAGATGGCCGAAAAGTTGGACTGTTGATGTAATAAAAAGTGTTGAAACTATATATGGATAATAATGATTTATTTAATAATTAATTCTTTTAAAATTTTTTGAGGTTAATCACTTCCATTTTTGAATGAATTATTTATATTTATTCATGATATTGTACAACGTTTCGGGAACACTGTCCCATATTCATGCACTATAAAAACCTCTTGATTTCATATGGGAAATCATGTCAACCATTTGTGCATTTTTTTTTTTGGTTGACATGATTTCCCATATGAAATCAAGAGGTTTTTATAGTGCATGAATATGGGACAGTGTTCCCGAAACGTTGTACAATATCATGAATAAATATAAATAATTCATTCAAAAATGGAAGTGATTAACCTTAAAAAAATTTAAAAGAATTGACTCACCAGAGTTCCTAGAGAGATAATCCGGATTAATAATTAATATATCTGATTATCTGTTTGAAAATATGCTTGCCAAATTTATGGAACTACTAAAAATAAATGAATTCAAAAAATGCAAACGATCCAATCACAAATTTTATGTCTTACAATGAACTTAACATTCTACGTTTCAAACGAGACTATTCACACTGCCTATGCATTTCGACTATAGGAATGATTTTAAAACGGTTTCATGACTAATCACGAATAGAGTTCCTGACGTAACTCGACGACTTTTAATCAATCTGCTATTATAAACATTTTATAAAATTACCCTACTAATGTTTTTATAGTGGACATGTTTGCACGGGTGTGAAGTTGGCTTGCCAACGTTTACTAGTAGAGAAAATGTAGAACTTTTGTTGAAACTAATTCCCACTAGGACGGAGTTTTGTTTATTTTTTTTTTCAAAATTCTGCAGTCCGGGAGTTTATTCAACGGGAACACGTCCCATTTATTGACTTATTTTGTTTTTATCTAATATTCCTCTACTTTCAAACACTGACACCAGAGCGCCACAGAAAGTGACAGCGACACATTATTAAATTTAATTTTTTATTACTTATGTTTATGGATTTCGATTTAATTTGATGTAACTTAAAGTGTAAACTCCAACACGTACAAATACTCAATCTAAAATAGTCCTCTAAGCGCAGACAATATTCTAAAACAGCAACATCTTAGATCGGAATTATCTTCCAGTAGAAGTGAAAAAAAAGTATAGATATCTATATATTATATTTATTCGCTAATTATATTTTGGTGTTCTGAAAAAACGGGGTTTATAATAAATATATAAATTGACAGTTGTAAATTTATGTATTTATTTTTCAAAGACATATCTAATTATCCACATGAACCAATAAAACACTGTGCACCATATTTAACTTCGCATACGTACTGAATAAAAAAAAAATATGGACTCAAAACTTTTTTTTTTCTAAGTTGGCCCCAAAAAATCTTGCTGGTCGCATGTAGACCGCGGACCGCTATTACTCCACCCTCTCCCCAGATTTTGTACTACTCACATTAACAAATGTAAAAAATAATATTTTTAAGGATCTATATAGATTTAATGTAAACAATTAATAGTTTGTATACTGCATACACATCAATAAATGATTGTATTTAGTTAAAATTAAACAGATACATATACTTTTTTTCTTTTTTTTTTTTTTTATCTCACGTATTGGCCACTAAGGACCACGTGAATATCAATGGTTAGGCTACTTTGGGATTTTTTATTTTGTTTCTTTCCATCGCAGTTTCATGATTTCATGAGTTTCATTAAATTACAATATTTTGGATAGTGTTAAAATATTTTTTCAATTTCAGTAAAATCATTTACTTCCTAGCCATTATTTAGAGACAACTTTCTGAGAATGCCCATTTGGTTAATGATCTATGTAAATAACTTTTAGTACAAGAGCCCAAAAGAAGAAAAAAGGCAGTTATCTCACCCCAATTTTTGATTACTTTAATGAAAACTATGTATAATTACTAGCCAAAATTGACGAGTCTGCCAAGTATATGTAGGGGGAATAAAAAATGGCGGCTTTTTCAAAGAGATAAAAAATAAATTTTCATTCGGAGGTCTTTATCTTAAAAAGTAGGAACAACACAAGAAAACGTCATTTAAATAATATTAAATTTCCTAAAATATGAGCCCTAATAGAGTTATTTACTTTAAATATTTTTCGAGATATAGCTTTTTAAAAAAATTCTTGAAAATCTACTGAAATATTAGGAGTTAATTAATTTATTTTGAGAAATCTATATCTCAGGAACTATGTGACGTACATATGTCTATTAGCACTCAAATTATAGCTAGTTTAATGAACTATAAAGTAGTATGATCCTCGACTTCAATAGACGGTCATTAATACTAGAGGTGGGGATATAGTGTAGTGACGTTTCTTCAGCATGTCCTGGATAAGAGAATAATAATGTAAATATAGTTATTAAGGTTAAGCATTTAAGTTAAGGTTAAGTCATCCTATAAGTTTTAATTGTTTTATTAATAGATAAGAATTCTTTTTTTCCTTTTCATTCTGTGTACATATATTTCTTATTATTATTAAACTTTTGTACATATAGTTCTGCTGTTCTTTCTCTGCTTTCAACTTGTTTATTTACTTTTTTTTTTTTTTTTGTTGCTCACGGATATTACGATAATTGAACAGGTGGGTAAGTAACACCTCTAGGTTTTCTGTTATCTACATGTAAAGGTATTCGCGAGTGGTCATAATTCAACAATTGTTTATATATGGGTATATTTTAGTTATATTGTGGGGATAATGCTCCGGGGTTTTCGTTATTTCCAAGAAAAAAATAACGTGGCGCCTAAGGAGTAATTCTTTATTGTTTTATCTTTTTTTTTTCCCTTTTGCGATTATATTTAGTTTTTTTATTGTTTCCCTTTAACTCACATCCTTCTCCGCTCAGCATGGGGAACTGTTAACGATAAACATATAACTAAGGATAAATCAAAATTTGCTGTTATAGGCATTCAGCTTTCCAACGGTTTTATTAGAGTAGGAATCGAATAAAATAAAAATGAGTTATATGAAAAATAGTCGCCGGAGGAAAAAAAAATGCTCCGAATAAATCGAGGCAAAAAATTTCTAACTTTAAATTTCTTCGAAAAATAGTATTTGGTACTTTGAGACGAAGCTAAAAACGAATATGATTTGATTTTTGGAAAAAAAAAATTGCTGACCTACTTTACCCCGAGCCTTACGCTTAATTTTGTTCATAGCCTTTTTTTCTATTGTAGAATCCGGGGATTTCATTATCTTTAAACCTTCCTATGGCGAAATGGTACATTTTGAAAAAACTGCTCGAAAATCGGTCCACTAATAAAAAAGTTTATTGTGGACAAATATTCGACCACTCCATTATATATATAACTTGCTGAACCGTCAATGCTTCGCTATTACTATATCTAGGGATGTATTTAGATTAAATGATGCTATGATAGTTTGATTTAAATTATTGTATTTATTTAAATTAAACATATAGGTATACTTTATTATTATGATTTGGTAACAAAAATTGAACTAATATATGCGATGACAGTCGTTTTTAACATCTCATGAAAGAAAGGCTGAAATAAAACATTTGAAAATCTTTCCTTTATTTGAAACCCAAATTTCTCCTTTATAAATTCAAATGTTTATAAGTTAATGTTCCCTTTTATATATATAGATGATGTGATAGGACGGTAACCATGGTAACGTGTTTGATAACAACTAATTTTGTTGTATCATCGTTAATACTCTTCCGATTTATATTCCGAAATATTTTCTTATTATTTAATGCAATTTTATCATCAAAGGTATTTCCATGTACATGCTTTAAAATGAAAACTCTCCTTGAGTCTTAATATCATCAAAATATTGATACCGACTGACCAATAAAAGTGTGGTAAAAGATTTTCTGGAGAGAAAATTAGTATCTTAAAAAAATAAATAAAATAATGCACGTAAATCAGTCCAGTAATTTATAAGTTTATAATGGACAAAGATTGATAATTATAATTTTATAATAATCTTCTTATAATTTTTCTTATTATTTAAGACAATTTTTTTATCTGTCATATACTACTTAAAAAATAAATAGTTTTTAAAGAAAAACCCTCCCTGTGCCTCGTACTTTTCAAAATATATCATGTCTGGAAGGACACGAATACTTATTTTTTTCATAATATTTTTTTTTCAGTCTTTGAAATTTTTTTTAATTTTTTGAAAATTACAAATTTTCGCTTCCTTTGAGAATGACCCTTTAATGAAAATTAATTTTCATGATGATTCATATTTAAAAATTATGCTTGGGTTAAATTAATGTTAATCTATAGCGGTGGGATGTTTGAAGGGAAAAGGTAGGTAATGAACGTATGAGGGCATCACTGTACCAGCTAACACATTAAGGAAATTAAATACGGTCTGGCTTTCAAACTAATAGGAAAATTTATATTCCTGAAAGGATGTTTTTTTTTTTTTACATTTTTAATAAAACTTGTATTCTAGCACTTTACCTTGATTAAATTACAATATTTTGGATAGTGTTGAATTTTTTTTTTTTATTTCAGTAAAATCATTTACTTCCTAGCCATTATTTAGAGACAACTTTCTGAGCATGCCCATTTCGTTAATTATCTATGTCAATACCTTTTAGTACAAGAGCCGAAATGAGGAGAAAAAAGGCAGTTATCTCACCCCAATTTTTGATTACTTTAATGAAAACGTATAATGTATAATTACTAGTCTAAATTGATGAGTCTGCCAAGTATAGGTAGGGGGAATAAAAAATGGCGGCTTTTTCAGTTAATGATCTATTTAAATAACTTTTAGTACAAGAGCCCAAAAGGAGAAAAAAGGCAGTTATCTCACCCCAATTTTTGATTACTTTAATGAAAACGTATAATGTATAATTACTAGTCTAAATTGATGAGTCTGCCAAGTATAGGTAGGGAGAATGAAAAATGGCGGCTGTTTCAAAGAGATTAAAAAAAAAAATTCATTCGGAGGTCTATATCTTAAAATGTAGGAACAAAAAAAGAAAGCGTAAGAGAAGGTCATTTAAAGAATAGTAAATTTGCAAAAATATGAGCCCTAATAGAGTTATTTACGTTAAATATTTTTCGAGATATAGCTTTTTAAAACGCTACGTTTCAGAAAAATGTAGCAACGTATTGAAAGATTAGTAGTTAGTGAATTTATTTTGAAAAATTTATATCTCAAAGCCTATTAGACGTACAGATATCTATTAGCACTCAAATTAAAGCTAGTCTAATGACCTATACAGTAGTTTATAAGGTTTGTCTCCGTAGGATTAATAGTTTAGATGAAATTTGCTAAAATAAATAAATTTATAGTTGTTCGGACAAATTTCCATTTGCCAAATTTGTATTCATATGCGAATATCATAAGCACTACTACCCCTATGAAGATAAGAGTCATAAACTACTTTATAGTATGTTAAATGTCCTTTATTTTGAGTGTTGCCAGACATATGTGCGTCTTATGGATCTAGAGATATACTTTTTCAAAAATCCTACATTTTATACGAACTACTAGAAATAAATAATTTATGTGCTAGCAGACATATGTTTGTTCAATGGTTTCTGAAATAAAGTTTTTCATACATCACATGTATTGTCCGAACAACTATAAATCAATTTATTTTATAGTCCATTATTCTAGCTTTAATTTTAGTGCCAATAGACATCTGTATTTCACATAGTTCCAGAAATATAGATTTCTCAAAATAAATTTACTAACTACTGATCTTTCAGTACGTTCCACATAACATTTTTATGAAATATTTCTTTTTAAAAAGCTATATCTCGAGAACTATTTAATATAAGTAGCTCTATTTGGGCTTACATTTTAGCAAATTTACTCTACTTTAAATGATGCTCTCTTAGATTTTCTATTGTTGTTAGTAGTTCCATTGTAAGAGTTCCGGATAAAAAATTAATTATTTTTAATGTTTAGAAACAGCCGCCACTTTTTATTCCCCCTACCTTTACTTGGCAGACTCGTCAATTTTGACTAGTAATTATACATAGTTTTCAATTAAGTAATAAAAAATTCAATTAGTTAATAAAAAAAACTACTAATTTTTCAGTAGATTCTTAAGAAATTTTGTTTTTAAAAAGCTATATCTCGAGAACTATTGGACGTAAATAGCTCTTTCAGGACTAATATTTCAGCAAATATACTCTTCTTTAAATAATGTTCTCTTAGATTTTGTAGTCTTGTTGGTAGTTTTTAAGATATAGAGCTCCGAATGAAAAATTTGTGTTTTTTTTTGAGGTTTTGAAACAGCTGCCATTTTTTATCCCCCTACCTATATTTGGCAGACTCATCAATTTTGACTAGTAATTATACCTAGTTTTCATTAAAGTAATCAAAAATAGGGGTGAGATAACTGCCTTTTTTTCTTCCCGGCTCTTGTACTATTTGTTAAGTACTAATCCTAAACGAAGGAAATATATGAAAACATTTTTCCTTTGAACTGAATAACGGCCCATCAAAATAGACTGGGTTCCCCGCCATTTGGATCTATTAAACCTTATCTATGCTGGCATTAGTATCACTCAGGAAACGATTTCAAAACAGTTGATACAATTTTGATTTCGTTTTTGTCTTGTTTTGTTGAAAATAAAAATTTATATATTTTTGATTACATCAGTATATTTTAAATACATGTATTGTACTATATTATATTAAATCATATATCCTCCTGAACCAATGATATGTGTTTAGATAGCAGAAAAAAAAAAGATTTTTCAGTCATTTGTCCACATTTTAATAACTTATTGTAATGGCTTGGTTTTATTGAATGTCATAAAGTTTTTTTTTCTCCTCGTCATACTTATTATTTTTTAATGAGGTGTAGATAGTTGACCGTAAATTACTGATTGGAGAAGATGGTCGGGGGGGGGGGTCAGCAAAAATAACATAAATTATTTATTTATCCCGACGTTTCGACCTGAGTTTCAGTTCTTCATCAGCCCTATAGAAGAAAATCAATAACAACCATTATTCAAAAAAAAACCTAAAACTGAAAAGAAATAGTATACAAACAAATTTGGAATTATACTAAATATTGAATTGAATAATACAAAATAATTTATTGATAACCATGGAATTGGACAGTAGCAGATTGGATAACAGTGAAAGATAAAATATAACATTATGTAGGTAAGAAGATATGTTATATTTTTATCTAAAAAAAAAAAAATAATAAGTTAATACTCACACTGTTATTCATATATAAGTCACTCACCCATTGTATCATATATTTCATTTTCTGTCATACTGTTCAATTTGTAAATTGAAATTTGTTTTTTTCATTTTTATTAGACAGCACTTACATATCTTATATTATACATATCTTCTTACCTACATAATATTATATTTCATCTTTCACTGTTATCAAGTTATTGTCTAATTCCATGGTTATCAATCAATTATTTTGTATTATTCAATTCAATATTTTGTATAATTCCTAATTTGTTTGTATACTATTTCATTTCAGTTTTATGTTTCTCTAAATGATGGTTGTTATTTCTTTTTGTCAGGTTGAAACGTTGGCATAAATAAATATTTTTTTGTTTATTTACGTTGATTTTGCTGACCGCAACCTCCTACCATTTTTTCTAATCTTTTTATTTTTAGAGCCTTTCTTGAAAATATTTTTGGAAATTTTTTTTTTAAGTTAAAATCCTAAATTGCCCTACAGTTTCATTTAATGATGTTACTCACATTACAAAAGACTGATCTACATGACTGTAATAAGGCCAATACATCAAAACAGCAAAGCTTTGGGGCTCCACTAAACCTTCGAATTTCTCTCGTATTCAATCCTTACAGTCCAAAATGCTCCTTACTTTGTCACAAAAAAATCATACATAAAGACCTTAATGTTCCCTATGTAACCGATCTAGCCCGAACCAGATATCACTCCTTTCATTATATACTCTCTAACCACTCAAACCCCCTTGTTTCTAATCTTGTATCCTCTTCCATTCCTGACAATCCTCCGAGGCGCCTGAAAAGAAGATGGCCACGAGATCAGCTAATGTAAAATGTCCTTAGAGTGCTACCACTGGGTAGTTTCTCTACACGCATTTAACACTCCAATTTAACTTAGATCAGATTTACTAAGTGTATTATAATGTACAGTTGTAAATAGCAATAAATAAATATTTAAAAAATTCTAAATTAGTAAGGAAATACAATAAAGTATAATCTTTGTAAACTAAACTCAAAAATAGTTTAATCATTTATTGTAAGCATCTAAACTAATGTTTAAATGATCCAGAAATAAATTCCCCACTCGACAATTTGAATACTTGAAAATTCCAAACACTATAGTGTATTATAAATGTATAAATTTGTAATACAATTTTGTTCTATATTCAGAGCATCGACTTAATGGAAAATGTCCAATATATAAATTTAATTTTGGACTTGTGACCTTTCTAAAATATACGATTCAATTACATTATAATCATTTATAGTTAGGAAAAAGAGAATATCAAATTGGAGACTAAAATTAAATTTAATGATGGAGTACTGCCAGCGCTATCTGGTGAGTGATGAGCGGACTGTCACTCAGCATGATAAATGATAGATTTAAAAAAAAAAATCATCAATTTAATCCCTTGGACCAAAAAAAAAACTTGCTGAAATCGATCCGTACCTTTTATTAAATGAAAATTCTTTTTAAGTATTAAATATTCATTTATTTGGTTTAATAAAATATAAACTGTCATGTTTTGAAATAGAAAATGTATCAAACTAATTTAATCTTTTTAAATGATTTTGGTTCTTAATTCATATTCACCTCAGGATTTCTTTGTTTTTTTTATTTATTTATTTATTGATTTATTTATTTATTTTACAACTGTATAAAAAATACAACAAGTAAATTTGATTGTTATGACATAATGATATGATATAGGATGTAGAGAAACTACCCAGTAGTAGA
>NW_027112103.1:301296-301912 GCF_000696795.3 Halyomorpha halys | reverse complement strand
ATATAAAACAGTAATAAAGATTTAGCCAACCCAGAGGTTCGTTGCCGATACCATCAATCGCTGGATTCACAGATCTAACGCCATTCCAAACCTAAATCAACCATCACAGACAATCATTGACGCAATAACAGATTCCCACCTTCGCTTCAGTTTACTCGTCGGTTTTATGTTTATTGACGTTTTAGGGATCAGTTCGTTCTAAACCCCTTCAACCTTATATGGACATCTTATTCCTCGCAATGCTGTAATACAGCATGTATACTAATATTTATGATAAAAGTGTGTATAGTCATGTATGTAATACAGCGTTTAATAATTACTTTAACGATAATTATTAAACACTGCGTATTTCATTTTAATGATAATCATGGAACTGTATAGAAAATTCTTATTTTCATAATTATTCCTAAACCTAAAATACTAGCTGAATAAACTTATAATGAGATTTTATGAGCGATGTGAACAAGTGGCTATAGAAAAATATTAGTTCATATTTCTTAAATGTTAATTGATTTGTATCGCGAATTACAAATAGAGTCAATAGAGGATTATTTCAAAAAACGGCTCATGAAGTTCCACTCTTATGTTATATTTTTATCTAAAAAAAAAAAAATAA
>NW_027112103.1:296822-297320 GCF_000696795.3 Halyomorpha halys | reverse complement strand
AAAAACTCTTAAGTCACTTAAATAGACTATTAATTCAGCACATTTAACTCTCCCACGCAGTTCCTTAATCAAGAACCGCAAGTTTTGCTAGTACAGAAAAGTCCAAGTTAGTTCTAAAGTCCTAAGGGTCGGTTTAATTAAAGTTGGAAATATTTGCTAAGTTGTTTTTGAGTTCACTGGTTCTTCCTCTTTCAAACATTTCTATCGCTTCAAAGAACATTGTAGTTCTAACCATATTGGTTGCTGACATACAAACAATTCAACCAAATATTGTGATTTCTCTAGCCTTTACCTCACAGTGGGATTTCAATGACATGTTATCTGAATGTATTCTGTTTCGAGTTGTCTTCTTGTCAAATATGACTGACATTTCAATTGGGAAAAGGGTGCCCTCAGCTCGACGGTTGTCAGCAAAAATCTTCGCTCCCGGATTTTATTCTTCTGATCATTGTCTACTACGAGTATATATTTCCCAAAATATATATGTACTCTGCTTTC
>NW_027112103.1:295254-296102 GCF_000696795.3 Halyomorpha halys | reverse complement strand
TTATTATATATTATTTTTTCTATTTTGCATTGTATTCTTATTTGTAATAAAGTTCACACCATACTTATTACGAATTCGTTAGCTCATTAATATTAATTTAATAATTGTTAATTCGTTTCATTATTATTCACTTTCTATGTTCTTTAATTTTTTTTTTTTATTTTCATTTATTTTCATTTTAGTATATTATATTTAGTTACATTTTATCAATTGCATTATTAGTTTTATCGCTATAAATTAATTCATATTGTACTATTCTAGCATATAAATTGTAGCAGCCTCCACAGAGTTCTAATAATCAAAAGTGTAACTAACTCACATTCATTTATGTTTATTGGTCATTTAATTATTAACACAAATACATTTGATCCAATTGTACTCTCAACATTTTTTTCCAAAAACTCTTCAACGTTTCGGCCCTCAGGCAATTTTCAAGGAGACAACCTATATATTTTTTTCTTTTTATATTAATTACAATATTTCTTCACAACATACTAATATTTTTGACTATACCTTAAATATTACTGTCATATTCTTTAAAATGTTTTCCTGCAGGCTGATTTCCCATGTAATATCTTTAAAATAAATTAAATATTAAAATAATATCATAACAGTTTTTAACATTGCTTTTAAATTGATTATTTACTCATTTTTTAAACTTAAAACTTTTTCATATAAATTATTGTCTTTATTTCCACTTACTAACATCATTCATAACAGAACCTACCTTTAACAGGTAGGTATCTTATGATTAATAATAATTTTTTTACAATTTAATTAAGGTTCAATTTTGATTTATTTGCTTATAATTTATTATTTCTTAAATCCATAATTACTGTATTTTTATT
>NW_027112103.1:287845-290322 GCF_000696795.3 Halyomorpha halys | reverse complement strand
AGAATCTGATTTAAAATTTACTGTATAATGTATATTTTCTGAAACGTAAATTAATTCTAATATTTTTCTTCTAAAATTATTATTTATTTTATTTTATATTTAGTTGCATTTTGTCAATTGAATTATTAATTTTAGCGCTATGAATTAATTCATATTGTACTATTCTAACTTATAGATCGTAGCAGCCTCCACAGAGCTCCAACAATCAAAATTGTAGTTAACTCATATTCATTTATGTTAATCAGTCATCTGGGGGACCCTATTGCATGAGGTTTTCTGAATTAACAAATAAATAAATGAAACTAGAATGAATTTATAATCGTTACAAAACCAAAATATTATTTTTGCAATTTAGCGTTTTTGGGATTTATTTCATTTTAGCATGACGTTCAATTCCCTTATTGATTAAAAGAATATTTACCTAAATATGTAACGTCACTGATTAAAAATTCAAAATGTTGTATTTATGTATTAGTCCGAGCATACGAGGAAAAAAAAATCAAGTTATTTCACCTCAAAATATTTGATTATTTTAATAAAAACTATGTAACTATGTAGGTAGTATAATGTACGAAGTGAACGGTGAATGGTTCGCACTGACCAATAGCCTGATATATGTTTCCTATTAGTACAAGAACAGGGAAGAAAAAAAGGCAGTTATCTCACCCCAATTTTTTATTTACTTTAATGAAAACTATGTATAATTACTAGCCAAAACTGATGAGTCTGCCAAGTATAAGTAGGGGGAATAAAAAAGGGCGGCTGTTTCAAAACCTTAAAAAACATTTTTCATTCAGAGCTACATATCTTAAAAAGTACCAACAACACTAGAAAATCTAAAAGAACATTTTTAAAGAAGAGTAAATTTGCTGAAACATTAGCCCTAATAGAGCCATTTACGTCAAATAGTTCTCGAGCATTTTAAAAAGCAAAATTTCTTAAAAATCTACTGATAGATTAGTAGTTAATTTATTTATTTTGAGAAATCTATATCTCAGGAACTATGTGGCGTACAGATGTCTATTAGCACGCAAATTAAAGCTAGTTTAATGGAATATAAAGAAGTTTATGACCTTTACCTTCGTAGGAATAGTAGTTTTCATGATATTTGCTAAAATTAATTGATTTATAGTTGTTCGGACAATACATTTGATTTATGAAAAACTTTATTTCAGAAACGATTGAACAAACATATGTCTACCGGCGCTCAATGGTAAACCTATCAAATTAATCTGAGGAGTTTTGAATTTCGTTATGATGAGGAAAACACCCTACTTAATTACAATTTAAGTACTACCTCAAGTTTCAATATTTACATACGTCAATTTTATCCCTTAAGTAGGATAGGGTTATTTCTGTCATCAATTTTTTTTTTTTTACTGGAACTAGTCTATTATTGAACATATCAGTGAGGAGAAGTATTGTCATTGTGAATAATAAAGAAATTGCCAATTTTCTTAAATCCTTTATTCCTGTGAATGCAGCAAATATTAACATACTATAACCGCAAATTTTGATTTATCCTTACTTATACGTTTATCGTTGCCCACGCTCAGCGGAGAAGGGGGTGAGTTAAAGTCAAATAAAAAAAATATAATCGCAAAAGGAAAAAAACAAAACAATAAAGAATAAATTACTCCTTAGGCGCCACGTTATTTTTCTTGGAAATAACGAAAACGCCGAAGTATTATGCTCACAATATAACTAAAATATACCACTATATAAACAATTGTTGAATATGACTACTAGCGAATATCTTTTCATGTAGATAACAGAAAACTTAGGGGTGTTATCTACCCACCTGTTGAATTATCGTAATATTCCGTGAACAAAAAAAAAGAAAGTAAATTAACAAGTTGAAAGCAGAGAAAGAACAACTGAATTATATGTACAAAAGTTTAATAATAAGAAAAAAATATAATACAGAGAATGAAAAAGGAAAAAAAAGAATTCTTATCAATTAATAAAACAATTAAAACTTATAGGTTGACTTAACCTTAACCTTAATAACTATATTTACATTATTTTCCAAAAGAGTATAAAAGTGAATATAAAATAAAATTTAGTTCAAATTTCACGTAGTTCTCCACTTCTATTCTTAATGATCGTGTATTGAAGTAAACACCATAATTTTGAAAAACAAAACATATATGACAACATTTCTCACATGGTGATATTCCGGTTCAAACCATAAACACAGAGGGCCTTTAAACTATTAACACTTCACATTGAACAATCGTAACGTGTTCCAAAATGAACTGTCGCCTTCACAAAAACAAAACCCACTCGTTTAAAACATATCCCTCGTGTTTTGTTTTCACCATGGCAACCGTAACACCCCTTGTCTACGCAGATATCGCCAGTGTTTTTATTTCACCATGGCAACCGTAACACCCCTTGTCTACGCAGATATCGCCAGTGTTTTTATTTCACCATGGCAACCGTAACAATACTCTTACATCCTTGTTACTCTAAGG
>NW_027112103.1:286460-287244 GCF_000696795.3 Halyomorpha halys | reverse complement strand
TGTCTAAATGCAAATCCGTATCCCGGGTCTGAGTGGACTGTCATAATTAGCTCAGAACTCTACAAGCGGTTTTAATTGCGCAGAAAAGAAAAAAACAATCTAATATATTCCATCTATTATTTAGAGTAATTTAAGGGAATTTCGGTTTGTGGATTCCGTAGAGCCTCCACAGAGCTCCAACAATCAAAATTGTAGTTAACTCATATTCATTTATGTTAATCAGTCATCTGGCATGGTTCACCATGGCAACCGTAACAATACTCTTACATCCTTGTTACTCTAAGGAGAAAATGATCCTGTTTTAAGAGTAACGGGGTCCCAACGTAAAGGCTCTTTTTATTTATCTAACTTAATGTTGTATATTTCGGTTTTAGAAAATGCTCAATTGTACTGAACGAACTGGACTGCCGTTCGCGAACGATGCAGCATTGAAGGACACACCGAGGAGCGTGTTATGCTAAAAGGCTAATTGTATAGAGGATATCTATGAAATTGCGGACGGGAACAGGCTGGCCCATTGTCCTGTTGATTTAATGCTGTTGCCGCTCTGTCCTCGGTCCAGTATCAATATTGCCTTGTTCAATGTTGACAGAACTGTTCCAGTGAGAACAGGTCCAGCTATGTGTCCAGCTTTGTGGCCGGTTATTGTTCGTATAACAACTGCTACGTCTTTTGTAATGGTTAACCAATATTGATAATCTTTGAATAAACATATGCCGTGCTACATACTTATATAGAGTCAGTATCCGTTCTTAACTGGAAAAGTAAAAAAGTTTTTTTTTTT
>NW_027112103.1:283580-285355 GCF_000696795.3 Halyomorpha halys | reverse complement strand
GATAATGTTCAATATTTATATTACCTATACTATTATATTATTGGATCAGTTTGGATAAGCAAAATGTGGTTAAGCAGAAGCGTTTTATGGAACGGGCTGATACATGAAGTTTCAATGGAGTTCCAGTGAAAGGTAGTTCGGGTAAACAAGGTAACATGTACTTTTTTACCGTTCCATTTTCGATGTCAAAGGGCTTCTACTTAGAGTGAAAAACATCCTTTTAATATTCTATTATTATCAGGCTTATTAAAAAAGAAGCGGAGCACTCTCGGTAACAAATGGACCCTTCTAAAGACAATGTCCTAGGCCACAATTACATTCAAGAGGTTGGGAGCTGAGAGCTTTTAAAGCAGGTAGATCCTTTCTCATAAAAATTTAACGCGGTCCAGTCCCGAAGGATGAATCTTGTATTAGCTGTCTAAATGCAAATCCGTATCCCGGGTCTGAGTGGACTGTCATAATTAGCTCAGAACTCTACAAGCGGTTTTAATTGCGCAGAAAAGAAAAAAAACAATCTAATATATTCCATCTATTATTTAGAGTAATTTAAGGGAATTTCGGTTTGTGGATTCATTTATTGAGTTTATTTCGGGGCCTATAACTTAGGACGAAACATTAAAACAAGGTAATAGTACAACAGTCCCTGAAGAGAAAAAAGGCAGTTATTTCACCCCAATATTTTATTACTTAATTGAAAACTATGAATAATTACCAGTCAAAATTGACGAGTCTGTAGGTAGAGGGATTAAAAAGTGGCGGCTGTTTCTAAACGTTAAAAATAATTAATTTTTTATTCGGAGCTCTTACAACGGAAATACCAACAACAATAGAAAATCTAAGAGAGCATCATTTAAAGTAGAGTAAATTTGCTAAAATGTAAGCCCTAATAGAGCTATTTACATTCATCTACAACTTATCTCACTCTCTCAGACCTCCCATTTCCAGTGATCCCCTATCCACGTTCGATCCTTTAAACAAATCAATCATCAGACAGCAATGTGAAGTCAAATCAAGAACATATAATAGTCATCGCACTAGATCTATTATACAAAGAAACACATACATTTTTAAAAATATATATATAAATATACAAATTTAGGAAAAAACAAAACAGAAAGTCAGTTAAAAGGAAGAAATACTTCGATGAACAGATAAGTTAAAGAAAATAATTTAATAAATAAATAAGTTAAGGGAATACATAAATTAAAACACAATGCATAATCTCAGGGCTACTTGCCATGCAGGTGATGTGTATGATCCCCTGGGAGTCCAAAATAACATTTTCTGCCTAAATCACTGTATCCTCGATGCTAACCTAGTCTAGTAGTACAAGAGTTCAAGAGGAGAATAAAGGCAGTTATCTCACCCTGATTTCTGATTATATTAATGAAAACTATGTATAATTAATAGTCAAAATTGATGAGTCTGCTAAGTACAGATAGGGGGGGGGTTAAAATTGGCGGCTGTTTCAAAGCGATAAAAAAAAACTAATTTTTCATTCGGAGCTCTATATCTTAAAAAGTAGGAACAACACAAGAAGACCTAAGAGAATGTCATTTAAAGAAGAGTAAATTTTCTAGAGTATGAGCCCTAAAAGTTATTTACGTTAAACAGTTCTCGAGATATAGCTTTTTAAAAAGCAACATTTCATAAAAATGTTGTATGGGACGTACTGAAAGATCAGTAGTTAGTAAATTTATTTTGAGAAATGTATATCTCAGGAACTATGAAACATACGGATGTCTATTAGAACTCAAATTAATGCTAGTTAAATG
>NW_027112103.1:268872-283237 GCF_000696795.3 Halyomorpha halys | reverse complement strand
GTTAAAAGGAAGAAATACTTCGATGAACAGATAAGTTAAAGAAAATAATTTAATAAATAAATAAGTTAAGGGAATACATAAATTAAAACACAATGAATAATCTCAGAGCTACTTGCCATGCAGGTGATGTGTATGATCCCCAGGAAGTCCAAAATAACATTTTCTGCCTAAATCGCTGTATCCTCGATGCTAACCTAGTGGTACAAGAGTTCAAGAGAAGAATAAAGGCAGTTATCTCACCCCGATTTCTGATTACATTAATGAAAACTATGTATAATTAATAGTCAAAATTGATGAGTCTGCCAAGTACAGATAGGGGGGATAAAAAATGGCGGCTGTTTTAAAGCGATAAAAAAAAACTAATTTTTCATTCGGAGCTCTATAACTTAAAAAATAGGAACAACACAAGCAGACCTAAGAGAACGTCATTTAAATAAGAGTAAATTTTCTAAAGTATGAGCCCTAAAAGTTATTTACGTTGAATTGTTCTCGAGATATAGCTTTTTAAAAAGTAACATTTCATAAAAATGTTGTATGGAACGTACTGAAAGATCAGTAGTTAATAAATTTATTTTGAGAAATCTATATCTCAGGAACTATGAGACATACAGATGTCTATTAGAACTCAAATTAAAGCTAGTTTAATGAGCTATAAAGTAGTATATGACGTTTATTTTCGTAAAAGAAATAGTTTTCATTAAGTTTGCTAAAATAAATTGATTTATAGTTGTTCAGTCAAATTTTCATTTGCCAAATTTATATTCATAAGTGAAAAACTACTACCCCTACGAAGATAAGTGTCATAAACTACTTTATAGTAAGTTAAATTTCCTTTATTTTGAGTGTTAGCAGACATATGTGCGTCTTATGGGTCTAGAGATATATTTTTTAAAAAATTAAACATTTTATATGAACAACTAGAAATTAACATTTTGTGAGTTTATTTTTTCAAATATCATAAAAACTACTACTACAAACATAAACATAATCAACTATTTTATAATAAATTTAAATAGCTTTAATTTTAGAGCAGACAGACATCTGTACTTCTAATGGTTTCTGAAATAAAGTTTTTCATAAATCAAACTTATTGTCCGGACAACTATAAATCAATTTATTTTAGCAAATATCATGAAAACTACTATTATTACGAAGATAAAGGTTTTAAACTATCTTTAATTTGATTGCTAATAGACATCTGTACATCACATGGTTTCTGAGATATAGATTTCTCAAAATAAATTAACTAACTACTGATATCTAAGTACATTTTTATGAAATGTTGATTTTTAAAAGGCTATATCACGAGAACTATTGAACGTAAATAGCTCTATTAGGGCTAATATATCAGAAAATTTACTCTTCTTTAAATAATGTTATTTTAGATTTTCTAGTGTTGTTGGTAATTTTTAAGATATAGAGCTCCGAATGAAACATTAATGTTTTTTTTTTTCCGTTTTGAAACAGCCGCCATTTTTATTCCCCATACCCATACTTGGCAGACTCATCAGTTTTGACTAGTAATTATACATAGTTTTCAATTAAGTAATCAAAAATTGGGGTGAAATAACTGCCTTTTTTTCTTCCCGGCTTTTGTACAATAAGCTGCTGATTCTCCAGGTTCGTTTTCCCCCCTTTCTGGCATACAGTGGGGGTAAAGGGGGAGTTATCACAGGCCGTCATATCGTAATCTTACCACAGTATAAAAGTCGCCTTTTCATTCCGTGGGGTCGCAATGAAAGAAAGGTACAGAATCGAACCGGCGCCGTTGCAGTTTCCAGAATGCTATGGTTACGCCTTAACACACTAGCTGTCAATACATACCTAAGAATTTTTCTGAAAATTAAGTAAATACTAGAAATAATAACAATTATAGAATAAGGTATTAGATCCAATGCTGTGGTTCCAGTGATGATAGTCACCTTTGAAAATTGCTAATCTACAGAATGGAAGTGTGAAAACGATAATGCAACACTGTAATAAAACAGAAAATTTCAAAAGTTGCTATTTTACTGGCCTAAAATATTTTACATTTTTAAAATTATTCTAAAATAAATTAATAGTAATATATTTAGAAAAGAAAATAGATATTTGTAAAACTTACTTCGAACTACATGGTACCATATCTTTTCAATCGTTTACCAGTAGAAAATAAATGTATCAATCAAAAACGAAATATTTTAATGGGAATTTTCTTAATTCTATGATTCTTAATAACTCATTTTGATTCACCAAATAACCTAACCTGCTTGTATTTTTCCTTTATTCCACTTAATGATATATTGTATTACGATTAAAATTAATTATATATGTGTATATGAGTTTAATGATATATATTATTTATTCAGATATATTTAGATTATTGTTGTATCCTTTAGTTGCTCCTTAGTTTTAATGCTTCTTGTATTCTTATTTTTAATCAAATTCACTCCATTGTTATTAGCTCATTTTTATAGATTCACTAATTGTAAATTTGTATCATTATTATTCACTTCATAAGTTCATTTTATTATTTGTATTATTATTTATTTTTTGTTTAGTTTAATCTCATTTTAGTGTTGGGTTAATTGAATTATTAGTTTTATCACTAGAAATCAATTCTTATTACAGCTTATAAATTGTAGTAAATTTAATAATTTAATTATGTCTATCATGTTATGTTATTTTGGAACCGAACGATAGATGCAGTCATCTGGTTGGATCATATTGGATGTATCTTTCTGAATAAAGAAACATAAAATTGGAGAATTTAGGAAAGAAATAGTTGAAGTTGAAAGTATTCGTATATAAATATTTCTTTTATTTGTCACGAATAATTCCATCATTCCTTTATTAAAAATAAAATACTTTTCATAATATTTATCTTTTAAAATTGTATCATAAATTAATTATTCAAAATTATCAGCCGGAAACATGTTGTTAGTACAATTTATTTTTATTATATTAAATTGCTCATTAAACTTTTATTAATTCCTAGTAGAGGAACTTTTGGCATCTAATATATATTAAGGATGATTGTATATTGAATAAACTAATTTTTATGTCAATGACAAAGAAATTTAGTCCCATTCCATGGTAATAAATCATTTTAAGTTTTATAAAATAGAAACACAGCGTTTTCTGACTTGATCTTCCCGATTTTTATATTTTCAGACAGCTGCTCTACAGGATCAATATTCAGTGACTCTGAGAAGTTACATATTTTATTACATTATAGAGCAGCCGTTCCCAAACATTTTTTACCACAGCACCCTTTTAGTACTAAACAAAATTCTCAATACCCTTGTTGGGCTACATAAAATCAAGGCACCACTGTAGAGCTAAAAAAATATGCAAAACTATCCTCAGAGCAGTTGAATATGTAGGAATATAAGAAAATACACTTCAAGATAAATTTCTGAACACACTAAGTTTTGCAATTTAATTTTAAAATTTTTTATGTTTTTTTTCAAGTATTTTAAGGAGGAGTTTATCTCTTCTTCATTCCCCTGGCTTCTTCGTGGTATATGTTTTTGATCTTTGTCCTTCTGAAAAATTGTAATTACCTTTTTTTTACAAAATTGTCAGCTCAATTTGTGAGCATTCTTTTTAAATTGTCAACATCATTGATTTATATGATACTATCTATAAATTCAGGATTGAAGTATTGTTTATTAAATAATTATCCAAATATTTAATTAACAATAATAATCCAAAAAATCAGTAATTGGACACTCAAAGCCAGGTTTGTATGATAGTAGCTCAATTGTGATAAGCTACAATCATACAACCCTGGCTTTGAGTGACTGGGTATTACACTTTTCGTTTCCATAGTGTTAATTCGATTGTGTTTCACTTATCTTTACTCTGTATTGGGGATGCTAGGTTGAAAAGGAATTTTGATTAATTAAACTACTATTTGTAAATGGAATAATGTATTTTAATTAAAAATTTAATTACTTATTGGATTTTTATTGTTTATTAAATATTTGTATAAATTAAGAGTTAGTTCTGTTCATTGGTTACAGCCTATATATAAAGGTCACCAAAATTGCTTTATTTTTTATTTATCAATTCATGATATATATCTGCATGTTGATGGTAAAGTTTTCTTTACCCAGTTGTTACCAATTTGGGGTTACTTCAAATTTGTATAAATTAAATTATTATTAATTTACCTAAAAATTAAGATATCTATTCCCAAACCAATCGGAGGAACAGACGGGTGGTCATACGCTTTAAAAAAAATGTTAATATTAAATAATGAGCATACTTTTTTCAGAGACAAACATCTATTCAAACTACTCTCCTTCAAATTTATAGAAATGTGATATATTGTATTTTACTTCCGAGTTACAGACTTAAAGAATTAAGTTAAAAGTGATACAAAATATGAAAGAAAACAAGTCGAGCCTGAGGTAACAATATTCTTTATTCTTTGATCTTAAACATAATGATTGCTTATTAAACTTTTTTTACTATTATTTACAAATTCAGAAATCAACATTTTGTTGCAGTTGTTAGAATTAAAACTTTTTATTCTCAAATGTAGTATTTTTTTTTTTTATACTGCATCCATATTTTTCTTCTTAATGCCCTTCTTCGTACCAAAGCTACTCCTCCTCATCTTAGTTTCATAATCCCAGTCATGTTTGGGATTCTCTATTTTTCCTGCATCATCCCTTTGATATTTATCCATTATTTCTCAGGTAAATTCACAATCCTAGAAATCATATAAAAATGATATAATAATTTTTCAATTTTCCTGCATGTTTTATAACTTATGATAAGCATAATATATAGAAATGATATCATATTTTTAATTAGTTTCTCTTTATTAATTTATGATGCCACACAATCAAAAAGTAAATAAACTAAAATATTAGTACTAAAAAAATAAATAAATTAATACTAAAAGGAGAAGATGGTCCTGTTGGATAAGGAACTTAATAAAATTAAAAATATATCAATGGTTGACTTCACAGATGTATTTTCTAATCATTGCTGGTGAGAACTTTCTCCCCCTACAACTTTAATGTTTAAAAAAAAAATGGAGAAATCACCGCAAATATAAAAAAAAAAAAATTGAATAAAAAAATAATCATGTATTTAAATACCTACTTTTTCTGACCCTGATAAATAAAGCATTCATTTTTTTCTATAATATAAATGGATATTAGAATCATAATAATTGTAATGTTATTAAAAATACAACTTTATTATCTTTGCCATTAAACAGGCAAAATCATATATTTTTTCTACATTTAATTTGCTAGTTCTAATGATAAGCAACAAATCATATTATATAATCATATTTTATTATAACTTCTTATATTTTGAATATTATTTAATTATATATTTTTATCAAACACCAATTTAATCGTTTTCCGCTTCACTCACTATAATTTGACATCTGATATTTTCACTAACTCTGATGAGTTAAAAAACAAAACAAAAGAGAATTGATTAATAATAAACAAACAGAGGCTTTAAAAAAAAATTCTTTTAATTATTAAATTTGCATATACAACTGTTAGGATGACCATATCTATAAATAATACAGAAATAATAATTGTATTAAAGAAATAATAATATGAAGTCTGCAATTTTTAATTGGCTTTAGTACATTTTATTTATTCTTACTACTTTTTTTATTTTATTATTGTATTAATGAATTTTTCTTTTACTTATAATTATTTTTTTATTCTTACAAGTAGGTTGGTCGATGTAAAACATGTCATAATCTTACAACAGGAGATCATAACACAAAAAAAAAGGAATCCTTCCCCACTGGAACCGCCCAGCTAAGAATCCTGGGGACCAACGTTCCTATATCACTTTTGAAATATTTGATTAAAATGGGAAGAGTAGACTTTAAGATAGTTTAATCTAGCAATATTTAAAAAGCACCTGAGATTGAAAAACGGCATGAAACAGCACATGTGAGCCGTACTTTTTTGGATCTTATAGAATTTAGTTTTACAGTTGATAACAAGATATTAACAGATGTAAGGGAAAATTTTATGGTCTCATGTAAAAAATAATTTAGGATTTGTTCGCTTCCTTCAATTTCGATTTATTGAATATCATTTATATAGTGTATTATTTTTTTAACAAATTATAAATACTTAGAACATTTGTGAAGTTGATCAACACTATATTTTTAATTTAAAATTTTTGTTTCAAAACATTCAGATGTTATTTATAACTATTATTTTTACTACTATTTATAGTTTTCTTATAGCTTTTTTTTCTTTCTGTATAACTAATATATTTCATTTTGTATTCTTCCATGAATTTTATCTTTATTTTATCACATTCTTTTTAGTCCTTGTAGAAGATCTTCAATGTTAGTCAAAACATTGCCATTAAGTACTTATTCACTAACTTTTATCCTTTCTTTCTTTCTATATATATCCACACACACAAACATATATATGAGTGGGTAACTCATTGGTAAGGCAATAGACTGCTACTTCCAAGGACTTCGGTTCGAATCCGCCTCATCCGTTTAGTCAGCCCAATGGATTCGGGAGCCCTCTTGGGTCCACCCAGCCTTATAAAGTGGGTGCCCTTAATTGGGTAAAAAATCTGGCAGTTGAGTATGATTTTGACCAAATTACCTTCTTGCACAACAGTTAGTCTAGTAACAGTTTATATATATATATTTTTTTAATTGACATCTACTTTTATTGTTATTGCAGTACATCATTAAAATTTATTATAAAACTAATATAAATATTAAACATAAATGTAAAATTATTACTGATGGATTGTAATACTGATACATTTTAATATCTAAAGGTATTTTAAGATACTAAGTATGTTCCAGTCGAGAACGTTTATTCGATATAATCTTATGTGATAAATTAAAAAAAAAAACTTGTTTTTTTTTTCTGTATTGTAAAACAGAATGATCCCCATTACTGTCTGTTACTAAAGTAATGTCAAATTTAATTAGGAGATGTTTTTATAATTGAACTCTTCCCATTTTAAGCTAATATTTCAGAAGTGATATAGGGGCGTCTCTCTCCGGGGGTTTAGCGGGGCGGGTCCGGCGGGGAAGGATTGCATTTTTATTTGTGTTATGATCTCCTCTTGTGATATTGTGACATGTATATATATATATTAATTTCACTAAAAGATTTTAGTATTAATTTATGTTTTTTTCTATGAATTAATTTCCTAAAAGCAGATGGAACATTCATTTTGTGACAAAAAAAAATATATAGCTCTTAACACAAAGTTTTAATCTTTTTTTTACATTTTCCTAAATGTGTGGAACATTTATTTATTTTATTTTTTAAACATAATATTTATTTTATAAAATATTTGAATAATTTCTTTTAAAATATTTCAGCATCAAATCTTTTAATCAGGGATTTCTGGTACCTGATAAGATGTTTTTTTCTTTATCGTGAAAGATAATTTCTTAGAAATCTTTAGCATTACATAATTTACATTATATTTCAATCTAATAATAGTATCTCTGTTCATTTGGGTCTGGTTTATGTTCTATTAATGTATTTGCTTTTTTTATCTGCTAACTAAATTTTTCACAATGTGCCATTAACTTCAAAATTTTATTTAAATATCTTTGGGCTCTGTTTTTTTTTTTATATATTTTTATTTTTAAAATAAATTTTCACATTTCTGAAATTGAAACCAAGTATACAATTAGAATTAAACGATTTTTATTTTGTGTTTTATAAGCTACATTTGTACATTTCAAGACTTTTGAATTCCCCACTAAGACTCAAGACATCATTGCCTTCTTATATTATAGCACTAGTAAAATGTCAATGTGGCTTATGAAACATAATTGCACAAACCTGTTTTTGCTAATTTGGGTTCAATTATATCTGTTCCTATTGAAAATTAATTAAAGTATATTTTCAAGCCTTTCCATTTCTACTTTAAATTAGTGACATTATAAAAAGGCCCTTTAATTTTAGCTTGTGAATGGAGAGTTGAGCTTTCTGAATTCTAGTAATTGATTAATATTGTTTTAGTTTTTATTGAATATAAAATAAAGTAAAAGTTGGTTGTTGGGTGCTGTCACAAAATAAAACTCACTGTGTATAATTATAATATATTCTTTAATTAAATTTGATTACTAATCATTTAATTTAAAATTATATTATTTGTGTACAATATTATTGCTATTATATATAATATATGTTTGTAATAGCATAACATGTAATAAAATATGTCTTGTATAAAAACATTTTTTCCACAGTTATAACTATGTTAGTATAGGGGGAAGAAGGTGATGAGTGATACATTTTTTTTTCTCAAACAATTTTATTAAATATATCTTTTATGTACATTAAAATAAAAACAATTAATAAATTATTTATAAATAGATTGATCACAGACTAAAGTTATATCTAGTATAATGTTGCAGAACTAGGGTAAATATGACACACTAAAGTCAAAAAAGAATGACAAATACAATTTTAACTATTATCAAATATGTACATTTATTTATCTTTTATGTTATCAAATAATAATTGACATGGACACTATTTTTTTCTTTCTTCTTTTGTTTATCAATAACAATGCTAGGCTGTATTGGTTGTAGTCAATTCAAATATTAAAAAAAAATAATAAAAAATAAACTGAAAAACAGTTATTTAAAAAAAAAAAAAAAAAAAGATGCCACCAAACTTAAAAAGTACTCAATTTTCAAATTTATTTCAGATGCTTAAATGTTTTTACTAGGGTCAATATATGACTTGTAATTTTCCTTCACTTTAAAAATTCCCCCTGAATATGAAAGTTTCCCTCCCCCTTTCCGTAGAAGTAAAGGGCCCATTTCTCTTCCCTATATACCATGTCGGGGCTGGCATAAACAACAATAAGGAAAGCTGGGATATTGTTTCCTCAGGCGGATAACAAGAATAAAACCGAAGCTTACTCAGAACAAAGCTTGTAACCGATCAAATTAAAAAAAGTGGAAAAAATATATCACTAATATTTAAAGATTAATTTTCTGTTGCAATATATATTTCAATAACAATTAATTAATTACTAAAAATCAAACATTTCTTAAACAAATTTTTTTTTTCAATAATTATATTTTTGAATTTATTAGTTATTACATAATCGATTTAAAATACCAATAGGTTAAATAACTACATTAAAATAATCTGCAACTATTTTCGAAAGTATTGTGAGACTGTGATATTTTTTTTTTTTTCTGTCCTTTATTGAAAATATAAAAATATTAATATATACCTGTTTATAAATATATATCTATATAATGGTGCCCCTCCTTTGTCATATGGCATTATAAGGGGTTCGGCTAGGTCTGCTGAGGGTGGGGGTTACAAAATTGGCCCAGGAGCCGCTGGCCGAGGGGGTACAAAGAACGGCTCCACTGTGGGTTAAGATGGGTTAAGATGAATTCAGGCTATGAGACTGTGATATTGAAAACTGAGATTATTCTTGATATTGGCCAGGTTAGTAAAATAAATTAATAAAAAAGTTGTAATTACAATGAATTAATTTATTATTTTGAAAATGTATTCATAAATGTTATAAATGAAAATAATTTTACATTGATGGTATAATATGTTCGTGCAGTGGATTATTTTTTTTTAATGTTGAAAAAATAATTAATTGATTTTTGAATAAATTTTAAGTCTGCTCGGAACAAAGCTCATAACTGATCAAATTAGAAAAGTGGAAACAAATACATCACTAATATATAAATATTAATTTTCTGTTTAAATATATATTTCATTAAAAATCAAACCTTTAAACGATTATTTTTTTTTAAATTATGATTATGAATTTATTATTTATTACATAGTCAATTTCAAATACAAATAGGATAGATAACTACATTAAATTGTTCATACTAGCATATGTTTTAGAAAATACTGTGTGGGTGTGAAATTGAAAATTGAGATTATCTTGATGTCGGCCAGGTTGGCTGATGCATAAGGTGTGTTGAATAAATTGATAAAATAGTTTAAGTGAATAATACTGTTTTATTCATTTTTTCTAATTGTTAAATCAAAGCCTACTCAGAACAAAACTAATTACTAAAGAGATTAAAAAAAAATATTTCATTAGATTTAAACATTATTTTTTAGTAGAAATAAACATTTTAATAACAATTATAAAATTTCTGAAAAGGTTTTTTTGTTCAAAAATTCTGAATATGAATTTATTAGTTATTACATAATCAATTTCAAATACACATAGATTAAATGACTACATTAAATTTGAATTGGGCATAATAGCTGTTTTAAAAAGTATTGTGAGGATGTGAAATTGAAAATTGAGATTATACTTGATAATGTGCAGGTGTGCCGAAACTTTGAATATGTAAAATAAATCAATAAAAAGATTGAAGATAAAATGATATAATTTAATATAATTGATTATTAGTTTCTTATTACTTTGAAATATTGTTTGTTTTAAATGAAAATTATTTTACAATGCTGGAGAATATTTTTATTAAGTGAATATTTATTTTTTCTAATTGTTAAATCGAAGTCTACTCAGAACAGAATTTATTATGGAATAGATTGAAAAACTTGAAAAAATATTTCATTAATATTTAAACATTAATTTTCTAGTAAAATACATATTTTAATAACATTATTAAAGCAATAAAAATAAAACAGTTCTTAAACAATATTTTTTCAAAAATAATGATTACGAATTTATTAATTATTACATGATCATCTCGAATTGGTTAAATAACTACTTCAATTAGACTTGGACACAATAGCCTGCAACTGTTTTAAAAATTATTGTGAGGCTGTGAAGTTGAAAATTGAGATTATCCTTGATAAAGTGTAGGCTAGCGAAACTTTGAATATGTAAAATAAATTTATAAAAAAATTGAAGCTAAAATAATCTTATTTATTGTAATTGGTTATTATTTTTTTATTATTTTGAAATATTATTTGATTCAAATAAAAAGTTATTTTTCAATGTAGAGATAATCCCTTCATGAAGTGGATTATTTTTTTTAATGGTCTAATCGACTTTGTTTTTAAGTATTTTATACTATGTAAAATTAGTAATTAAACCTTTTAATTAGGATTAAAATGTTGCAGGAAAAATCTGTTTTGTATATTTCTTACAATCCAGCATTCTAAGAAATCCAATATTTGAAAGTTAATTAAATTTCATCCTATTCGGGAAGAATGTCTCATTTAATTTTAAAATACCGAAAGGTTGGCAAGTTGGAAGGACTTGGCTCGGAGATAAGAGGACTTAGGTTGAGATAAAGATATGAGGGAAGGCGGGGGGAGTGTTTTACTACTTCTGCGTATAAAACTTTCTTCCTTATACCTTTCTCTCTTGTCAACCTGCAGAAATTGAATTTTAAAAATTCTGGTGTAAAAAAGTACTGTTTTTTGTTTATACGTTTAATATCCTCCGTCCCACGGTCTAAAAATATTGACATTCCTCGTCTTACCGATGAACTAACATCAAGTAAAGTATTCAACTTCCTAAACTGAAATTTTTCCTTATTTTTTTTTATAAAATAACCTATCTGCTTGTAACAATCGTAATTATTATTTAAATGTTTTAAATTTAAATGACAAAAAGCTTTGAAGGAAAAAAATATATGTATAAATGTTTCAAAATGGTCAAAATTCATTTAGTACAATTTAACTAAATAAGATAGTATAGATAATTAGAGAACAATTTTTTTAACCTTCTTTTCCTACAATGATACTGTGATATTATTTTTTAAATCGTGTTTTAGACTTTTACAGTAATATAAAATAAATCAAATTACAACTTTCCCAGTTTTTTTTTTTTTAGTTGAGATCTTATTTACAAGACATTAGGGGATGTCGACAAAACTGTTAAGCGCCCCTCTCTCCCTAGATTGAACATTATGTTCTCTCTCATGATGTATGTCGCACATCTCTGACGATGAATTGACATAAACATTCCCCCACTAGTACTTGTAACAGAAGAACCATTTGTTATTTTAATGTTTGGTTGCCTTACTCTAAAATCAAGCCTTTGTTCTTTCGCCACTACAATTCTCACCAGGCGATGTAACTCAATTTTTAGTTCAACATCATTTTATAATTCTACCAATGATCCTAAAACGACCAGAAACCAGCTTTACATATAAAGAATTTGCAAAAACGGTGTAAGGAAACGGAATTAATATTCGGCTTAAGAATCAAAAAAAGAAATACAGAAAAGCCGAAATTATCGAATTAAATTTGTGGCTGTAGACCAGCGTTGTTTATTTACAATACACATATTATAAAATTGTATATATGTATATATAGTTGACCGTAAAAATTGATATATAAGAAGATGGTCAGGGTTGCGGTCAAAAGAGAAACAAAAATAGTTTACAACTATTTCAGGGCTAAAAAGATAGAAAAAAAAAAGAAAACTGAGAATAGTACAACAATAAGATACAATAAGGTAATTTAGGAAGGAAAACATAAAATAGTATCAGTATAAAATAAACTTGAATAAACAATAAGAATAAAAATAAGTAACAAGGGCAAGAGTAAAATTTTTTTTAAAATACGTAAAATATACAGTTAAAAAAGTACAGGAGATGTACATAAAACAAAAACAATACGGAGAAGAAAAGAAAAAAAAAGTAGAGATTAAATAAACGTCTTGGAAGAATAATTATAAATAAAAAAATAATTATGATATTAAAATGATAATAAATGAGGAAAGAACAAGTCAAGACAACCTACCTGTTCAAAGCGAACGGTTGAACAGAAGGCGATAATAAAACGGAAGCGTGGAGGAGTGGGGAGGAGGTGGCCAGCCATTTAACGGCTATATTTCTATTTCAAATTCGTCGCGTACACAGGAAGTAGTCATAAAGATATGACGAAAAATGAATTCTCAGTTTTCTTTTTTTTTTTGTATCTTTTTAGCCCCTGATGGAGCCCTAGTGTGGGGCGAAACGTCGGAGAATAAATAGTTGTAAACTATTTTTGTTTCTCTTTAGACCGCAACCCTGACCATCTTCTTATATGTTATAAAATTATACGATCAATTTATTGGAAGATTTTATAAACTATAAACAATATTTAATTTATTTTTAAAATTTTAATTCTCATTTAATGTTCTAAAATTGTTTTAATAGAAGATATTTTAGTTTAATAGCGTGCCTTTTTCATAATCATAATTCAAATTACATTTTGTATTATTTCTTTTTTTTTAGTTAATTTTTATCTCAAAATATGATCGACTATAGTGATATAGCACTATTGTTGTAATAGCAAGCAATACAGCCTGTTAATTCTAAATTAACAAAATTATATTTTTACATTTATTTATGTTCAATAACGTATTAATAATATATACATTGATAATAACGTATTTAAGTATATATTATTATAGATATATCACAAAAATACTATATTAAAACGTTATTAACTATAAATATCACAATAAATAATAATTCCAAATTTCGAACTAGCATGATAAAATTATTTTATTTCACTGCATATAGTGATTATTGCTTGGACAATTAAAATTTAATTTATTTGTTATTGTATTTTTTCATATTTACATACAACATATTCTTTATTAGTAGAATCTTAGCGTATTCGTATTTTATAACTATGAAGTGGTAAATAATTTTCTGACGTACACTGGCGCCAAACACCAATTGGAACATAACTGCTCTAGCATGGAATGTGCCTTCATAATTTATATCAACACGAAACGCATTGATGAAATATTAGTTCATTTATGATGCAACTGTGGGCAGTCACTAGGATGTGTCCCAAGGATCGGCCAAATTAATGTATTTTTTTAAAATTTAAATTATAATAAGTCAGATTAAGATTTAAAATATATCGACTATCGGTCGAATAACAAAGGTCTAAAATTCATTACCGATAGTAATCTGAAAATAGATTACTGGAGAATTTGGAATGGCCCTCGAAACGTTGAGGAAAAATAAATAAAAAATAGAGACAACAAAAGTGAAAAAAAAATCTGAAGTATTAATACGTAATACTTGATTCGACAATAAAAATAAAAATAAAAGAATCTAGTTTCCTATGTACATAAAGAAAAATACCATACTATATTAACAACGTGAAACACTGGGCCAGAATTTCACGTTATTTGCGTTTGAGGGATGCCTCTGAATCACATTTGGCTTACTTATTATTTATTCGTTGAATTTAAAAATAATTAGCCATTTAATAGTAAGTAATGATAAATTATTATTGTAAATCGGATGGTCGAGCGTGTTAAGCCACAAACTTGTCATTCTCGTGTCAAAAGCGGTACCAGTTCGATTCGACCCTGGGAAGCTTGACTTTCATTTCGTGGCTCACGGAATTCCGTAAAAATAGGATGCTTACACCTAAAACAAAAATTGCTTACACACAAACTAAAATTTTAAAAT
>NW_027112103.1:263720-268334 GCF_000696795.3 Halyomorpha halys | reverse complement strand
ACTATGCTATTATAACAATTTTATTATCTAACACTTTTTATGAAAGCAAGATGTAATGGAGTTAAATAGATTATAATTAAAAGTTTAATATAATTGAAATAGTGACGCAATAAGATGATTTTACTGAAACTAATGAACTGGGCAGAATAGCCTTAAGAAACCATTTTTAAATTGGTTTTTAAAATTGTTCTTGAGGATGGCTGAATTAGCCGAACGTTGGACTTTTGATAAATTAAAGAATGTTTTGAGACTTTAATTTAGATACAGGGTCGCATCGTAGCTCAAGGGTTAGGCGCAAGTCTCTCGTTCTCAGGTCTACGGGCGGTGTCGGTTCGAATTCGGCCTTGGGGCATTGACTTTTTCATTAAGTGGCGGTCCCACAAAATGAAATACTTGACTCCCAACCATGGTTAGAATAGGTTGGTCACCTGTAGATAACTAGGCAAATATCACCTTCGACGTAGATTGCCTTAAAAAAAAAATTAGATACAATTAATTTAAATAAACTAAAATAGTACCTATAACGCTATATTATACAATGGTATTATTATACGACGTTCTAGTTGTACTAATATTGTAACTCATAAAAATACGTCTTTTATCTTTTATCTTAGTTACTTAGTTTAATGGCTTATCTAATCTTAGTTACTTAGTTTAATGGCTTATCTAATCTTAGTTACTTAGTTTAATGGCAGTAGTTGTGATTGAAATAATACGTATATACATATAACTAAAATATATGAACTATTTCGATTTCGTTAACACTCATTAGTCATGAGATCCATTTACTGTAAAAGTGTAAATCCAATAAGTAAGTTTATTTTTTGAGAGTTGGTTAGAGGAAATCCTTACGCATATTCCTCGTGCTTGGACATGTCCTTTTGGATTTCTCCCAGACTACGACCCGCAGTTTCTGGTAGATAAAAGTATATGCTGATAGCTCCGACTAAACATACACAACCGTAGATCCAGTAATTTAGGAAAACTCCGACAGTATCCTATAAAAAGAATATATTTCATATATAAGAAAGTGGAAAAAAATTTCCTTTATTATTTTTTTTATTTCATTCAGTCATTTACATTTAGACATTGTTAATAAAAATTTGAGATCACATTCATACCATATTTACAGAGATATATAAATTAAATGACATCAAAATAAGAAATAGAAAAAAAAAATTAAAACATCTTAAACACATTATTTCATATATGCAATATTTACATGTTGTTTAGGGAATTCCAAACCAAACTTATTCTCCCACTTGTAAAGTTAAACGCTCCAGTTTCAGGAAGTTCCCGATGATTCTCTCTCGACCTCGTCATTGCTACTAAAAGCCAGTGGAGGCTGAGAGAGAGCAAAAGCTTCAGACACGATTTAAGTGGAAAATCTGGCCGTTATCAAAACTTTAATATACTTATTCAAGCTAGGTTTCTAAGCCATAGGCATTTCAAACTTCAGATAGGATTGTAGGGATGGGTTAAGCTATATTGCGATTTCTTATGGGGATTGGGATGATGAGTATCAACAAGGTGGATTTAGATTTAATAAGGTTTAAAACAAATGGAATATTAAGGTCATGATTATAGGGTATGATTGGTTACTTAGTATGGAGGGCCGTTAAGCCGTGGAAGTTAAAGCGCCAACTTAGATTGGCTCTAGTCTGGTAGATTGACTTTTATTTCTGTGGAATCTGCTACGGAGAGAAGATGTGGTATTAACCCATCTTCTGATAGGCCATACTCGACTCACCCACGGTCATCTCATGAAAAAAGAAAATGCACCGATGTGTCACTACTGCGGAAACGATCTCACCGTTAGGCAAATTCTCACTGAATGTATTGCTCATGAAGCACACCGGTTCACTTCAAATTTACAGGAGATGTTAAGAGAAGATCCCACAACAATAACAAAACTTTTTCACTTTCTAAAAATTATTAATATTTATGATCACATATAGTCTAACTATCCAGCATGGATTAGTGCATAATTTAATATAGTAATTTACTAACTACGTCAAATCTAATTGCAACTTTGTAAAATGTAATTTGTAACTTTCTCACTTTGTAACTTTGTGAATATCTCAATTTTAATCTACTAACTTTGTAAATTCAGTGTAAATGGCCCTAGTGGTCGAAACACTTAAATAAATAATTTCTGTGGCAGTCTCACGAAATGAAAACTTGACTTCCCATTATGGTTAGAATAGGGTAGTAAGCCGTAGATAAATCTCCCCCTCCCACCATACGTCAGATATGACCTGACAAGGGCGATAAAAAAAAAAAAAAATTTACTAATTCAATTCGTTAGATATCAATGATATAAAGATAATTGAATCCACAGTGTGGATAACTGACTATTCTTCGAAGGACTTTGAACTGAAAGGATTAAATGTGTTGGATGTTAGAATTATTAGCTATTCTCCATAGTTCTAGTGGGAAAGAAAATAGAATGGAAGAAAAATAAACAGCTGGGCAGGATCTGCATTGGAGGATCTGCATTTGGATTAGTGCATACACTATTTTATACAGGTGTATTTTATACACCAGTTGTACCATTTTGCAATCTGGAAGGTTTGTCTTTGTAGGTTTGCGGATGCTGTATCAGTATTTGAGGTAGATAAAAATATGGCAGTATCATTAGGGAATGTTGCCTGGATGGTTTCGGTCGAATAGGAATACCTGCGGAGAAATGAAAAGGGCTGGGCCCACGAACGGCCTGGTAAAATAAAAATGAAATATGTTATAAAGCGAACTTATATTATGTATATAACCATTAAAAAAAACTAATGTTTGGTTTCTCCACAAGCTATTACTTTCTTACAATAATCCATATAGTACACTTGCTTATATGAATACAATTTTAAATTTAAAAACAGGGTAGTATCCTTGGTCCCTATCCTTTATACAGTTTTTACAGCTGACATCCCAACCCATCCTAACACTATTCTCACCACGTATGCCGATTACACATGCCTATTATCAGTGAATAATGATCCTTCCATTGTATCCCAATCCCTCCAATCCCACATCACCACCCTTGAAGAATGGTGCCAAAACTGGAGGATTAAAATAAATTCCAATAAATCCTACCAAATTACATTTACCCTTCGTCGTAAACCTTCGTCTTGCCCCACAGTATCTTTTAATAATACCCCACTTATTCATGTTGAGCAGATCCGTTACTTAGGACTAAATCTAGACAAATGACTGACATGGAATCCTCATACAAGACTAAAAAGACAGGAAACTGCTCGTCGATTCCCACTATTACAACATTTACTAGACAAACGGTCCAAACTTCCAATACATTACAAAAGACTGATCTACATGACTGTTATAAGGCCTATCTGGACATACGGAATTGAGCTATGGGGCTCCACTAAACCATCTAATTTCTCTCGAATCCAATCCTTACAGTCCAAAATCCTTAATGCTCCTTACTTTGTCACAAATCAAATCATCCATCAGGACCTCAATGTCCCATATGTTGCCGATTTGGCCAACACCAGATACTAACCCTTCCATAATAAACTTCCCAACCACCCCAACCAACTCGTTTCTAACCTGGTTTCTCCTTCACTACCTAATAATCCTCCTAGGCGTCTTAAAAGAAGATGGCCTCGAGATCTTCTCCTTTAGAAGTGTTTTTGGAGTTCTATCAATGGGTAGATTCTCCACATGTTTGTATCATGTCATAATATCACTTACAGCAAATTTACTTGATGTGTATATATGTATACAGTTGTAAATAAATTATAAAAAAAAAAAAAAATTAAAAATGTTGTCCATTGTTAGAATTAATGTTGGATACTTAGGATGTTCTCCGTGGTGAACAATGAAGGTACAAGGAGGACAAGACATATCCTTGGAGGGACATTACAAAGACATATGGTTCTTTGTCAAGGCTGGCTCTAATACGACAGATTCCTTGACAAATTGTTCTGAGAGTATTTTTTCTTTCTTCTCTCTTCTCAGTCAATCTCTTTCAGTATACATGGAAAAAGTATGTATAGTTAAATATTTTCGCACCTTTAATATTGCAACATACGTCTTAAATTAAAAAAAAAAATAATAAAGGACAGAAATGCCATGAAGTTTGGGTAACTTATAAGGCTGATAATTTAAGGTTAAGAAATCTAGTGTAGGATTAAGTTTTCTTATAAATACGAATAAAACAAAATTTCAGTCCTAGAAATGGTAATTTATCTATAGATCTAAGCAGTGATTTGTTTTAGCCCATAATGACAAGAGAAAAAAAAATAACTACGAAATAAAAGCTAGGTTAAAGAAATAATTGCTATTTATCAGTCATAATTTTTTTTTTATTATTTATTTAATGTAATTTACAACTGTACAAAATAATACAATACGTAAATATGTTGTATGTTTCATATACACTTGAAACTCTTGGTAAGGAACGACCCATTGGTTGTACCTCAAACATTAATTTAAATTAGAAGGTTCCGTGGCCATCTTCTTTTCAAACGCCTCGGAGGATTATCAGGAATTGTTAAGGATTAATGGGCTAGGGTGGTTAAGGAGTTTGGAATGAAAAGACGCATATCTGTTTTGGGTCAAATCTGCAACGAATGGGATGTTAAGGTCTTTGTGAAT
>NW_027112103.1:256928-263236 GCF_000696795.3 Halyomorpha halys | reverse complement strand
TAATTTGGTTCATTCCATGTCATGCCAACCATAAGGTGTATTAATCTCTCATGCAAGACTAATTTTAAACGACAATAAACCTTTATTAGATTCTGTTCACTCCGACATTAATTCAGAAACACCCTAAATTCCAATTTATTTAAACGGGGTTATTTGCATTACTCTTACTATGCCTAGTGGGATTGTTAATTAATCGTTAAAACTCTCGGCAACCATGTGATCCCAACCGTTAATTAATCGTTAAAACTCTCGGCAACCATGTGATCCCAACCGTTTCTTAAAAATTAATAAACTAAACATTAGATGTCTCTTGCTTAGTCGAGTGTTATAAAATTTGATTTTATTATGATGTAATTTATAAAATTATTATGTTACGGACTTTTTATATAGGATCAGTTAGGCGTCAACAATCACAAGTGAAATGACAATTTATCATAGAAAATTGACCGTGCGATTAAAATGTAACTGTGATGAGAGAATTTGCGGCTTAGACCTTTTTTGGAGAATTTTTTTTTTTTTTACAAATATCATTTCAATGGTTTTGCTTTGTTAACATTGGCCATTTCCTCCCTTTTATGACAGAGCACGTCGAAGATGTTAATTACCCAATAATAAAACTAGATATTGTTCGCGTCACGCGCGATATAATATATAACTAGAAAGCTGTCACAGCCTTCGCTCCATCTGTTCCTCGATAGAGGAATAGGTTTCTAGAAATCTCTCGAGAAGTCTCTTTCTATTGACACTTCCCTCTGCCTATACCACCCATATAGATCTCCCCTTCCAATAAGTTCTTTTATTTGGCACATAAATATACCCTAATAATAGAAATGATGGTCATTCAAGTGATCAATTAAGATTGGAAGTCGAGCAGAGGTGTCAAAGGACACTCTAGGACAGTGGTTCTGAAAGTCTAGGATGCCGCAAGCGGATGCCAACAGAATTAAATTGTATTATTAAATATACATCTAAGGATAATTATGGCGTTAGTTTAATATTTTGGAACCGAAATTGAAAAACAAGCGGTGTTAAGCTTTTGGATGTTAAAAAAGAGATCACTCGGTGGAAAACCTCTAGTAGAAAGTCGAGGCGAGAAGAGGTCATCCTCAGCCATCTCTGGGATTGGGCTCTGCGAATTTTCACATGGCTATTTGTTACGTGGACTAGAACCATCGACGTCTGTAGAGTGCCAAGTCAGAAGAACGGTGAAACACGTGCTATTGGAGTGCCCCCTCTTCGCTACTCTCAGGAAAAAACCTTGAGATTCTATTATGAGAGAACCCACAACTGAGAAACCTTGTTTCTGTCATGAGACAAGCCTGGATAAGATCTCTGAAGACAAAGAAAATGAAGTAGAGAAACTGATTGTTTATTAGATAGCTACAAAGTACTATAACAGAATATAGTGAATGTCATTTAATATACCAATGATCCTTTGGGGTAGAGGTAGGATGGATAAATAAATAATATTTTGTTAACTGGATAAAGATGCCAGAAATTTAGTTTTTGTTCAACATGGTAGCCACGAAATCGTTTTAGCCCGAAAAGGATGCCATGGTGAAAAAAATTTGGGAGCCACTGCTCAAAGAGACATGTGTAACTAAATGTAGTCTGTAGATAGTAGTTGTAAATAGTATGTCGTAGAGCCTCTAAATCTTCTCTCTTGACATAAAAAATTATATACACAACTCTTTGGTCGTATTTTGTAACTTTTGTATTCATGACTCGAAAGTAGAACGCTGTTCCTCGACCAATGTTTGAAGCGTCAAACATTGTCATATACGGTCAAATTGGTTTGGAATTTGAAGAAAGTATTTTAAACCCATTTTATTTAGTGTAACCATTTGAACAAGCCTCTAAAGAAATACCATAAATGGTGTAATCGAAGCATGCTTGATCGTGAATAGGAATATTTAGGTATGTTACAATAATTGAAATGTCACGCGTAAACCTTACCTGTACAAGTTGGTACTGCTTGATGCACCAGAAGGCTCCCAGCGACCCGACGATCAGTGTCAGTCCTCCGCCAATTCCACGTGTCCTGGAGGAGAAGAACTCAGCCTGTATCGTCTGCATCAGCGGACCCAAACCAACATTCGCTACGATGATATAGCCCACCATAGACACGTAGAGGACCCATACGTAACCTCTTACGTCATAACTAGTCTCAAACTCGAGGAAGTAGTAACCGCCTATTACCAACAAGAATATGGAGCATCCCAGAGAAGAGAACATGAGCATAGGTCGCCTACCGATCTTGTCCGACATAATAGAAGATGAGAGTGTAACTACAGTAAGGAGTACGCCAACCACGATGGTAAGTTCGTTGTGGTCCAGGTACTGCGAACTGCTCTCGCCGAAGGTCTGGGACAGGTATGTCACCAGTGCACTCATCCCGTTCATGTACTTGGTGATGCAGCACACCTGCACGATGATGAACGCCTTCCGGTCCTTCTTGGTGCTGAAAAGTTCTCTCCAAGAACCTGGAAAAATTAATAGGATTTATCATAAATAAATAATTTTGTATGTTTTCTAGATTAAATTATGTTATTATAAAAGCACTTTTGTCAGAGGTAGCCCTCGTCATTAATGATGTATGCTTATGGATGCGATGATAACAGCTAGAAAGCAGTATTTTAAACAGAATGCTTTTTATGAACTTAATATTCAACATTTCCATTTTGACAGAATATAGGAAGTATTTTTCAGGTTTCGTTTTAACTCAAACCACTTTTAACAACTTTCTTAGATATATCGATGATTATTTTTTGTTAGTTAAAAAAAAACAAGGCTTTGTCTGTATCCGGAGAAAGCACCCTGAAGCCTCGAAGACAAATAAATGAGAAAAATAAAAAGGAAGAATTAGTTTCACAAGTATTAAAATAATATATTTTTATTATAATCCAGTTGCTAGCCTACCTTCTACGCCACAACCCCTGATGATGACCTGAAACTCAGGTCGAAACGTCGGCATAAAATAAATAAATATGTATGTTGTTCTTTGCTGACCGCACCCCCCGACAAACTTCTCCAATCATTAAAATAATATATGTTTATATTTTGATAATCTGGTACATATGCTAATTGTGCTAATCACATAGTTCTACTTTCGCTTTTAGGTAAAAAACTCTCTACATTTGGTGGGAATAATGTTTATTACCTCCCAAATATTCAGTACTTAATACCACCGTGGGTATATTGTAGGTCTGCTTCTTCCCGATCTAGTTAGAGTTATGCGAACCAAATCAAATTCTGGCAATTGGTATAGTGTTCCTTTGGCAGAGTTTTGAGTTTGAAGAGGTTGACTTATAGGGTCTTGTTTGCAACAGATAGACGTTGGAAAGGACAATTCAAATCCCCAAAAAGAATGAAATGATCTAAATTCACTACTACCTTATGTGCTTTTATCACTGCTATTTTATTATCACAAATAAAATCAAGGTGCCCGAAGAGATGATGGCCCCGAGACCTTCTAATGTAGAAATATTATAAGAGTTCTACCCATGGGTATTATTATTATTGGCGCGATAGACCGTGGAGGTCCATGTACTTAGGAAGTACGTCGTGCGTTCTATGACGTGGTTTTCTTAGGGTGGGTTCGTCACACCCACGCCTATTTTTGTGAGTGCCACCGATAGGCTAACGGGCCTCACAAATGCCCGGGGCGAGGCTGTGAGTGAGTATTGTTCAATTAAAAAAATCCCGGATAGGGCCGGGGACTCAAACTCGCAACCTTTTGGTTTACAGACAAGGGCGTTACCAAGCTGCTACCGTCACCCCGATCTACCGTCTACCAATGTGTAGTTTCTCTATATGTTTGTATCATAGCATTGTAATCTGACATCAAATTTACTAGATTAATTTCTATTTATACATCTACATGTTATACATTTCTATTGTGAATGAAAACATATAACTTTAAGAAAACAAAAATGTTTTGAGAACTTGGTAAATATGCTTCAGTTTCACTTCCATTTAGAAGTAAAATACACTTCATTTGCTGAACACGATGTTTAATACCTTCCAAATATTCAGTATCTAATAACACCACCGTGTGTCATACCTTTACCCGATCTAGTGAGTGTTTTGTGAATTATATCATGTTGAAAAGTCAAGTAAAATTACAAATAATGAAAAAATACAAAAGAAAAAAAATAATATAGATTGAAAATTGCTCTAATTGATCTAGGTCAGAGATTCGCCTTACCTCGTTAAGGAACCCGGTTGGGTATTCATTTGAACCATTGAACTTTGCAAACTATAAGCAATGGCTCTCAGAGAAGTTGTTCTCTAAATCTCACTGTGAAAAGGAAGAGTTCTGCTGTAGAGACCAAACCTTTGCTTTGTCAACTTTGAGTGCAGAATATAGAGCGGGTGCTGATGGCGTCTTTAATGCTTGACTCATCTATACTTTACTCAACTTTAGAACTATCTCGTGACTTTATTTGCGCCAAGTTTTAGACGGGCTATGAAGTAGGTACTTGAAATAATGAAATAAATTCAATAAACTATTCGTTAATGTCAGGGCAACATAGAATAATTTGAATTGTTGATATCGAAAGAAAAAAGATCATTCGACATTAATAAAAACCGTAACTAAAAAGAAAACCATTAACCAAAAAAAAAAATTATTTTTTTTTAGTAAACTCTTTAGAGTAACAGTTTTTTCATGGTGCCTTTATAGATACATTATACATTACACATTATATATCATACAGCATGTTAAGTAATATTTTTGCTTAAATTAATTTGTCTTGAATTTTACAAGAGTAATTAAATAATTGCTTATGAAAGACTCACCTTTACATAGATATTCCCTCTCAATGGTGTCCTCCATCGCCTTGAATTCTTGGTTGATTCCCTTTCCAGCCCTAAGCCAAACCAGCGCCTTCCTTGCTTCGTCTTTCCGCCCCTTCATGAGGAGGTAGTAAGGTGACTCCGGCATGAGGACGAAAGTGGCAGTAAAGAGGAGCGGCACAACTAGGCATATCCAAGCGTAGCTTTCGTAGCTGACGTAAGGACCGACGCAGTAGGCGAAGAGTGCACCCCCGTACCAGAGGGTCTGGAAGTGGCTGGATACACCTCCTCTAAGTCGCGGTTCAGCGATCTCCGCGATATAGATCGGGCAGATTGCGTAGGCCACCCCCAAGCAGACGCCCTGCAGAAACCGGAGGACGTACATCACGGTAAGTGACCTGACGAAGACCTTGAGGATGAACGTGGCAGCACATATCGGTCCAGTAGCCAGGATCAGAGACTTACGGCCATAACTATAGCATAAATAAATATATATATTATAAAAAATAAAACTGTACCACTACAACCCAGGGAAGTTCAGGGGTTCAGAATTTTGTACGAAAGTTCTGTTACTAGACCAACGGTTTTACAAGGAGGTGATTTGGATTTGGTCAGAATTACACTCAACCACCAGATTTATTCCCAATTGAGGGTACTACCCAATATATGAGGCTGGGTGTACCCTAGAGGGCTCCCTAACCCACAGGGTTGACTAATGTCTACAGTAATTTTGTGTGTGCGTGTGTGTGTGCGTGCGTGTGTGTGTGCATGCATGTGTGTGTTATTGGAAAATACGACAATGTAAGACAATATGTTTTAGCGTTTAAGTATTCATTCATATAATACATATACTGACTAAAAAATAAATAAATGATAACATTATACAAAAATAATAATAAAAAAGAACAAAAACAACAAGTATATAATAGAACATTATTTTACAGGATAAAGAAATTAATTCTAAGTAAAAAAAAGAAGTACATCAACACACATTTGGACATAATTATAAATTTTTAAACTTCAAATATAGTCAATGTTTACAGCAGTAGTTCCCAATCCAAAGAAGTCTGCGTACCAATTAGCCGAAAATCGAACCATAAGAGCGGTCAATCACCACTCTTGATTGTAAACACAGAGTTCCCCTCGGAAAATATTTAAAATTTCGGTAAATTAAAAGTTGATGTTGAATAATTTTTATTGTGTATTTGCATGTAATCCTTTCAGCTGACACAAATATCCAGAAAAATAATTAATAAAATAAATGAGGAGAAGATGGTTGGGGGTACTTTCAGTGAAGGACACAAAAAATATTTATTAGGGCTAACATTTCGGCCAGGATTTCAAGCCTTCATCGGATTTACGAACAAAAAGTAAGATAATAACTATAATGAATAAAAAGAATTACATAATGGTCAGAACAACAATGTAGATACATAAATTGTGTTGAATGAAATTGTATAGTCTAAGTATAATAAGAAGATAAAGGCTTTATGTGAAAAAGTAATATTTTT
>NW_027112103.1:255951-256878 GCF_000696795.3 Halyomorpha halys | reverse complement strand
AACAACAATGTAGATACATAAATTGTGTTGAATGAAATTGTATAGTCTAAGTATAATAAGAAGATAAAGGCTTTATGTGAAAAAGTAATATTTTTCTAATTTATTTATTGTGATTCACAACTGTACAAATAATAAATACAATTAGTAAAGATGTTGTATGTTTCATATATACTTGCAAATCTTGGGAAGGAACCACCCATTGGTTTAAATTAGACGGTCCCGTGTCCATCTTCTTTCCAGACGCCTCGGAGGATTATCAGGGATTGTTATGGATAAAAAATTAAGAATTAATGGGTTAGGATGGTTAAGGAGTTTTGGAATGATAAGACGCATATCTGTTTTGGGCCAAATTTGCAACGAATGGGATGTTAAGGTCTTTGTGAATGAGTTTATTTCTAACGTAATAAGGGGCATCAAGGATTTTACGTAGGATTTTGAGATCTGTAAAATAAATTCAGTAGCTACTGATCTTTCAGTACGTCACATACAACATTTTTCTGAAACATTGCTTTTTAGAAAAGCTATATCCCGAAAAATATTTGACGTAAATAACTTTATTAGGGCTCATATTTTAGCAAATTGACTATTATTTAAATGACATTCTCTTAGGTTTTCTTGTGTTGTTCCTAATTTTAAGTTATAGAGCTTCGAATGAAAAATTAATGTTTTTTTAGGGTTTTGAAACAGCCACCATTTTGTATTCCCCTACCTATACTTAGCAGGCTCATCAGTTTTGACTAGTAATTATACATAGTTTACATTAAAGTAATCAAAAATTGGGATGAGATAACTGCCTTTTTGTCTTCCCGGCTCTTGTTCTATAACGGTCTGGAACAAAGTAAATTAGATTCTATTCACTCTTTACTGTTCAATTCCTTTTAAAATAATGTAGCAGAGGAAATGAAAGAGATAAGAAAAACATAAATT
>NW_027112103.1:251181-255166 GCF_000696795.3 Halyomorpha halys | reverse complement strand
ATACAAAATATTGAATTAAATCATAAATGATAAAAAATTGATAACTGATATTGATTGATAATCGTGGAATTAGATGGTAGTAGATTGAAATATACAGTTTGTTGAAGTAGGTATATCTTAAGATTAACTTTAATTGTTATATTTATCTAGCAATATACTAACGGTTTATTTTTTAAAAAGAAATTCTAAATGGACTCAATGGGAAAATTAGTAAAAAATACATTTATAAAAAATTATAAGAAAAAATTGATTTAAAAGTTCATAAATTTGATATTTTATCAGACATAAAAATGGAGGAGGGGGAGGATTGAAAAAAATAGCACTTAAAAGTTCAAAGTAAATAAACTTTCGAAAATTGCAATCGGGCATCTTGAATTAAAAGGTTTCTAATTATTAAAAGAACTTGTTTTGATTTTTAAATTTGATTCATTGATATTTACAACTGTATAATATACAAATTTGGTGTTAATTATTTAATGGGGTAATATAGACATTTGGAGAATCTACCAGTCGATAGAACTACGATAACATTTTTAGAGAAGATCTCGAGGCCATCTTATTTTCTGATGCCTAGGAGAATTATCAGGTAATGAAGGAGAAGTCAGATTAGGTTCAAGTGGGTTTGAATAGTTAGGAAGTTTATCATGGAACAATTGGTATTTGGCCAAATTGGTAACATACAGAATATTGATGTCCTTTTGGATGACTTGATTTGTGACAAAGGAATATTAAGGATTTTACGAAAGATCTTGGATTGTAAGTATTGGATGCGAGACAAATTCGATGGTTTAGAGGAGCCCCAAAGCTCAACTGGTAGTAATATGAGTGTGCCTTTTGTAATGAATTGGAAGTTTTGACCGTTTTTCTAATAAGTGTTGTAATAGTCTAACAGTTTCCTGTATTTTCTGTCTTGGATGGGGATTCCAAGTTAGACTTTCGTCTAGATATAGTCCTAGGTAACGGTTATTTTGAGACATTAATTGTTACTTGATTTATGGCTACCTAAGATAACAAAAATCATAGAAAAATAAATTTTATAAACAGGTGTTCTCGAAAAACAGTTTGGAGAATGCTAAAAAATGGCCCTTGAATTGTTTTCAAAGTTTAAATAATTTGCGAAGGGTACCTCATTATACAAAATATTTGTAAGGTTCGATTTAGTACCTCAAAATCTCGCTTTAAAACCCGGCTATGGCGTGCTGTTAGAGAAGTGTTGCTAGGGGAAACAGAAAGGACAGATTATGTAATCAATTATAGACACCAAAGTGATCTATTCACCTGATTTATCAAATGATTAAGATACAATACTAAATACATATGTGAATACTATTTCATTCATCAACTATGTAATGATATACACCTATCACTATACAAAATATAACATCACAAAAAGATTATACCCTGTCACTTATCTAGGTTGAAATATTCTTACACAAGGAATAAACAGCAGACTTCATGCTGGCAAGTCAAGTCAATTACTGAAAGCAATATATCTTCCTTACTGTATGCTTCTCTTATATTTATGAGAGGCCTGTTATGGGAAAATGTAGTTTTGCTTTTAACTGTTTATGAATTTTGAGAATCCAAATCCGAAATTCTAAAAAGATTAATAAATATACAACAGCCTTTTATCATATGCAATATCTTTTACCCAGTGAGATGAAGTGAATAATTCTTCTGTGATAACTTACCTTAATTTATCCATCACAACGTTTCGGGGTCATCGGCCCATTATCAGGTGTTATTTTTTATTCACAATAAACATTTCATAATATACATACAACACGCCAATAATACAACAACATAAATCCAATTAAAACAAATACCTTCTTTAATTACAAATTTTATAAATTAACCTAATCTCCTCATTTAATCACAATAATCATTATTGCTTTCTAATATTTTAATATGATATTAGTTTAGACAACAATAAAGATTATTGTGATTTTTGTATAAAAGACTAAATAAGGAGATGAGAATGATTTAAAAAATACAGAAATTAAACTACAGAAAATATGATTATGCTAAGGAAGTTGTTAATTTATGTTGTTGAATTATTGTTATTATTAATTTTTTTTTCTTCCAAAATACGAGGATATTGTCTCTTCTTGAGTGAAACAGTTTCGTATATCTTGGAATAATAGACACATTCTTAAGTGTATCGACGTCATTTCTTCGACCTGGAAAAGCTTGCAGAGTGGACTCTCAAAAACACCAATGTTGAATTGATGTTTAGAAAGAAAATCTTTGTCAGTTTGCATTCTAAAACAGGGTACACTTCGTCTTCTTGGCAGATTCCTTGGTATCGGTTCCTTCAGCAAGGGTGCCCAAAATTTACTTTCCGCACCTGTCTCGTACCTCTGTCGAACTACGCGTTTTTCATTCGCCTCAATCGTTCGTTCGTTGGCAGGGGTATATGGTAGGTTAGGACTCAAGAGAACCTCTTTTGAAGAAAAGTGCATCTGCTTTTTCATTTCCTTCAATGTTGCAATGTGAAATAACCCACTGCTGCACTATAGGGATCCCCTGAGCAGTCGCTGATTCAAGATCATTCGGCATTCGAACACCACTGACAAGTCGGGTTTAAGTCCGGATCGCTGCCTGAGGTTCTATTATTAGGACGATTCTTTAGTAATTTCTTTGAAGCAGTCACTCCACGATCAATTTTATTGCATAAATTTTCCCCCTCAAAATTACTTGGGAGGCGACCGACCCAATGGTTACCACGATGCTTTAAAACTGGTTTCTCAAAAAAAAAAAAAAGTAAATAATAAGTTTTAAATTGTGTTTCGAAAATATAATAATAGAAAATAAAAAAAAAAAAAAAAAGTGAATAAATAAATAAAAATACTGTTTGAAGGGGGCCCATGGTTCCTCTACTTCCGAACCAAAGCTCATTCACCGAAATTCATCTTTCGCGAAATTCCTCTGCATAATTTTTCTGTGAATAAGAAACACCTTTTAGATAAATTTCCTCTTTTTAACTCTGATCCTGAACATTCGTTTTGAATATTATCATGGGATCCACAATCAATAATTCTTTTTCAGTCGCATTAAACGCTAGAATGTCTATAAACCTTGCAAAGCTCTTTGTATCTCCAATATAAACCTCTTTGAAACATGGGTAATTTTTTTTCTTAATATTTATTTTCCGACATCTCCGGTCGGACGGCTTAATTTGAGAGGATTCGTCTCAGAGTCAATGTGAACTTTTCTGTCATACGTGGATTTAATGACATTTTTTTTCATTTCAAATGATGAATATTAAATCTCAGACATTAGTAGTGGCTTGAATAAATAAATTGATCCAATTGTACAAAAAGTTAGAAAAAAAATAAAACGTAAAATACTTAAATAATGAAATAAATATTGTAAATAAATAAGGAATACAATTTTGTATCTAAATAAACATAATGAAAAGATGGCAATTTCAATTTATTTGAGGTCGACAAGAACCAGAAGCAGTATTTAAATCCTAAAAAAAGTTTGTGCAAAAATTAGAAGTTCTATAATTAAATGTTTCAAAATAGCCATATTTTCGAATTATTATGGTTTCATACTACTATAAGTATAGTAAAGGGTTAACTTTAAATATAGTTCCCCCTTTTTTTTGTAATTTCTTATCAAACTTAATATTGTATTAAACAATAAACTTACATATCAGCTAATATCCCAGACGGCAAAACCGCAATGAGCTCTCCGAACTCTATCGAAGACACCAGCCAAGAGCTCTGAGTCGTTGTCATTGGGATCGGGGAGTTCTCTGAGACCAAGGTGAGCATCAGTGGAGCGAACCACACGAACGCTATTCCCGTCATTGCTACAGCCAGGGAGCCTGAGGCATAATTGAACTTATATTAAATATAATAGCTGATTTAATAATTAATATATAAGAAACAGTACTGAGGTACATAGTTATGTTTGGATTATTAGTACAAGAAACAAGTAAATATTGCAAATTCCATAATTATTTTACAGCTAACAG
>NW_027112103.1:243760-251131 GCF_000696795.3 Halyomorpha halys | reverse complement strand
TTTGGATTATTAGTACAAGAAACAAGTAAATATTGCAAATTCCATAATTATTTTACAGCTAACAGACTATGGATCTGGGTAAAATTCACCATAATCTAAGCCATAATTTAATTTTTTTTTTAATCAAAATTATTATTCCGAACATCCCACTCCCAGCAATGTCATCGTGGGGTGGACGTTGCCTCGTCTTCTTTGGAGTGCGGAATGTACTGCGCTGCGCGGGAGTATTTTTCTATGTAGAACAGGCTTTTGATCAAGTCTGGCTCCCGGGACTTACAAACTCCGTAAATTCCTACCTCATACATACTTTCTCATTATCCGTTCATTTCTCACGGATCGATTATTCCAAGTAAACCACAACGGGTCATATTCATCTCTCTATTCTCATTCCGCTGGTGTTCCTCAAGGTAGTATTCTCGGTCCCATCCTCTACACCGTGCATACGGTATCTCAACCAATCCTAACACTATCCTCACCATGCCGATGACACATGTGTGCTCGCAGTTAATAATAACCCTTTAATTGCATCTCAAATACTCCAATCCCATATCACAGCCCTCGAAGAATCGTGTCGTTATTGGAGGATTAAAATAAATCCCAACAAACCCCATCAAATCACCTTTACACTTCGTCGTAAACCTACTAACTACCCTACAGTCTCTTTTAATAATGTTGATTTTACTCCTGTCGAACAGATTCGCTACATTGGACTACATATAAAGAAACGAACGGAATCCGCACACAAGAGTGAAGAGACAGGAAACTGCACGTCGTTTTCGACTTCTACAGCACTTACTGGACGGTCTAAACGGTCAAACGGTCTAAACTTCCAAATCCTTACAAAAGACTGATGTACATGACTGTAATCTGGACATATGGAGTTGAGTTTTGGGGCTCCAATAAACCTTCGAATTCCTCTCGTATCCAATCCTTACAATCCAAAATCCTTCTCAAAATCCTCAATGCTCCTTACTTTGTCACAAATAAAATCATACATAAAGACCTTAATGTTCCCTATGTAACCGATCTAGCCCAAACCAGGTACCATCCCTACCCTTAAAAACTCCCTAAACATCCAAACCCACTAGTTTCTAACCTTGCTTCCTCTTCCATTCCTGAATTTCCTCCGAGGCGCCTGAAAAGAAGATGGCCTCGAGACTTGCTAATGTAAAACTTGCTTAGAGTGCTACCAATGGTTAGTTTCTCTATACGCCTGTATCGCTCCATAATAACATACATCAAATTTACTAAATGTATAATTATGTACAGTTGTAAATTCCAAATAAAGATAATAAAAAAATGGAAATTATAAGGTTTAAGTGGAAATATGATAAATTAAAAATTTAAATTTAAATTCATCATAATAACGTAGTTATTATTCGTTTTGTAATTGAATATGATAAAAAAAATCTCTTGCAAAGTAACAAACTACAGAATATATTTAGTTTAGATCAATAATTGTGATTTTAACATCGATAGCTGCACTGTATTTAACACCGATGAAAAAGAATACACTGTTTATTTCTTGGGGACTTCTCACAATTCCCATAAAAAAATATTTAGTGTTTAATAATCGCATCTCACAACGTTCACTCTCCATCTTCCATAGAGGATAAATTATTCCTTGCTTCTTATTCTGCTTGAGATGAGATATTTGTTTATCATTCATTGTGGAAATACTTACGGAGTGAGCCTTTCAGTGGACAAAGTGGCAACCTATTTCAATAGCTTTTTAAAAAGTACTTTTAATATTTTTTCTTCATTAAGTTTTAAGATTTTTACTATGCAAACGCTTATATGAAGATCCTTTTTTTATTAACGCCATATTTTATAATTAATTTGTGTTTTATTTTAAATAGTGTTTATTTAGTATTAGTGTTTAATTTAATTACATTTATTTTTATTAATATTATTTTAATCGGATTTAGCCATTTGAGAAGAAAAATATGTATTTATAATTGTGTTGTTATAAGTAAGTAATAGAGATAGTTGCTAAGGGTTGATAACCGTTGCTAAGACGTTGCCTAGCAACAGGCCGACCATCTTCGTTTTTAAATTAGTTCCGGCAAGGCCTGCCTTGAGTTCATTTGATGTTATTTATTGAAAATTTTTTAGTATTTCAGTCACCATTACAGTCAGAAACCAAACCGTTTCTGCGTTTGTCATTAATCAGTTCCAGATAATTAGTGGCCATGATAGTATCTAAGCACCCCTGTCTGCGTTTATAACGTGTTAGTTTGGCCATTTTTGAGATAAATGCGTCATGACTGTTAATTGTGATTAATATAATTTATGAATACCATTGTGGTGACTAATTTAATTAAAATTAGATTATTGAATACATTACTGAGCCAGCATAGTCCTGAGCCCACTTTTGAAATAAACACAGCAACTATATCTTCCTTATCCATAGTCCTATACTACTGTTACGATCAGTATCTTCCCCCGACCCATCAGAGTAGATACTGAGATCGTCCTTTCTTCAGGAACGTCTTTTCGCGTCTCTGACCCAGAGGATTCGCGCCACAGAAAAAATACTCGTCACCCAGCACATTGTTTTATATATAGATATTAATTTTGTAGATTAGTTTATTATTTTTCATTATTTATTTATGTTTAAGTATTTAGTAATATTTATATTAACCAAATAAATGTTTATATCCGAACTAGCTAGTTGTTTGTTATTTTTAAGGTATTCCGACAAAAAGACATAGTCAATTTGAGGTGGCTTTAACATCTTTTAACTAGTTATAAAATCAATATAGAAAATACTAAGAATGATTTTGTGTTGTTATCTTGTTAACTTAAAGGTGAACAAATAAATATTTAATAACTATAGCAAAGAATTAATTTATCAAACGGGCGAAACACAATATATACACTGCACATGCGCCCGCACAGTCAAATGTTTGTTAGAACAGATCTTTTATTAACGTGTTTCATGTCATTCTTTAAAATTTCTACAGTATTATATGTTTCACATTATTTTTCCAAGATCTTTAGCTTGTCAATGGTGTATACTAAGTCTATACTAATACTTTTATTTCCGAAAATGTGTTCATATCTGGCGAAAATATTTTTTACTTATCTCCTTGGGTTTATAATCAAATCCTTTCGTAGTTTACATTTATAATTTTTTCATTACTAATAAAAATATGAGAGAATTAATTATTTCAAATAAAAAAAAAATCAAAAGGTACTTTTGATAAAGATTTTAAAAAATCGGCATTTATGACTTTCGTCAACCTCATTCAAATTTTAATGAGGATAAAATCAATTTGATATTAAAGAACATTTAATTGTACATTAATATACTGAGTTTAATCAAAATAGTTAGAGCTGGTTTGAAGAAAATTTAAAAAAATATATAAAAAATCGATTAGATAAAGCCAGTACGGAACGGCGTTTCGTTTAGCTATGCAGTTCACACACTTGCCAATTTGCAAGACTTGTTTCTTTAGACTCAGGGGTCCTCGAAACGTTAAGTTTCATAACCACGATACTTCTTCTAACTATATATTCCATATATATGGTAATGAAAATAATAATTTGACTGGATAAGGTTTTACATATCCTAATGTACAATAATGAAGTAATAAATAATTTATTATTCATAAATTAGAAAAACAACGAATAAAACAGTGCGTACATGGTCATAAAGCAAGAAGAGGACTGTGCCATGTTGAAGGTATCGCTTTCCGATATAGCCCTCACTCACATTTACATAAAGACACCAGTTTTTTTTTTTACATTACTAAGGGACGTGACGGCCGTGCGGGCTGGGGCGCAGGTGCCAGTGCGCTTGGTTCGGAACTTTGTGGGTTCGATTCCCACCTGGGGCAGTTAACATTCATTTTTCGGCAGTCCCGAAGAAAGAATCTTGACCTAGGTTAGTAAGCGGCGACAACTCAGATCGCCGCCAGGGTCTGCCAAAAAGGACCAATAGGCCACTTGCCGGACGTGTTCCCCCACCAAATACCATACCAGTACCTGTACCAGGTCAGTCACTACTCGATTCAAAAATTATAAAGATATTAAAATGAGCTACTCACTTCCACTTATTTTTAATATAAAATGTATATATTGGTCACCTACAAAACATATTGCGATTCGGCTGTTGAAGTTTTTTTTTGTTAATGTTTTTTTATTTTTGTTCATGAATTTTTATTAGCTATTAAACATATACTCATTTATAAGTGAGTAATATTATATGAACCCAACTCTTTTTAACATGTATACAAGAAGAAATCATTACGTGAGGAGAGAGGATTAAATAAAGGTGGAATTCCTCGGTGGAACAGCAGTAACCACAGTAAAGTGAACCCTATACGGTCGGCTGAACTTACCGCCCTGGACTTTACTGTCTTGGCTTTAAGTATTAGCTCTTTTATGGCCCACTTTATTACCTTTAAGTGCTTACGGTCTGAGTTATTGTTAGGTATTGTCTGAGCAGTGTGTGTTAACTTTCAGCTTTTTGTTATTCTTTGCCAAGTTTATTTCTTTTGCAATATTTTTAAGACCGTGCTTTAATAGTTTAATCAGGTCTCTAAATTGAAAAAAAAATATTAACATATTATGGCCTGATAATTTTTCATGTGGTCTAGTGGTCATCTTCGAGTTAAACGACTAAAAAGGCAATCGGTTATAAATTGGAATGTAATGCTATGAACAATTGAGTCTGTGTGGGTGTGAAGTTTAAAATGTAAATATTCCTCCACTTTAGCTCAATCTATAAGTTGAAAAGTTTTTGAAACATGTGGTAAAGTAAATTTTTATTAAGAGAACCAACCGATACATTTACGCCGTACAATTTGCAGAAGACCATATAGTACAAAAGTCGGGAAGGAAAAAAGGTAGTTATCTCACCCCAATTTTTAATTAATTTAATGGAAACTATGTATAATTACTTGTCAAAACTGATGAGTCTGCCAAGTATAGATAGGGGGAATAAAAAATGGCAGGTGTTTTAAAACGTTAATTTTTCATTCGGAGCTCCATATCTTAAAAACCACCAACAACACTAGAAAATCTAAAAGAACATTATTTAAAGATTAAATTAAATTTTCTGAAATATTAGTCCCTATAAAGCTATTTATGTCCAATAGTTCTCGAGATATAGCCTTTTAAAAAGTAACATTTCATGAAAATATACTGAAATATCAGTAGTTAGTTAATTTATTTTGAGAAATTTATATCTCAGGAACTATGTGACGTACAGATTTCTATCAGCCATAAATTTAAAGCTAGTTTAATGTACTATAAATTAGTTTATGAACTTTTCCTTCCTAAAAATAGTAGTTTTCAAGATGTTTGCTAAAATAAATTGATTTATAGTTGTTCGGGTAATAAGTTTGATTTATGAAAAACTTTATTTCAGAAACCATTGGACGTACAGAAGTCTGTCAGCGCTCAAATTAAAGCTAGTTAAATTTACTATAAAATAGTTAATAATTTTTATCTTGTAGTTTTTATGATATTTGACAAAATAAACTCACAAAATGTTAATTTCAAATTGTTCGTGTAAAATGTTGAATTCTTGAAAAAAATATGTCTCCAGAACCTTAAAACACACATATGTCTGCTAACACTCAAAATAAAGGAAATTTAACTTACTATAAAGTAGTTTATAACACTTATCTTTGTAGGGGTATTAGTTTTTATGACATTCAGATGTGAATATAAATTCGACAAATGAAAATTTGTCAGAACAACTATAAATCAATTTATTTTAGCAAATTTCATGAAAACTACTACTCCTACAAAAATAAACGTCATATACTACATTATAGCTCATTAAACTAGCTTTAATTTGAGTGTTAACAGAGATCTGTACGTCATATAGTTCCTGAGATATAGATTTCTCAAAATAAATTTATTGACTTCCGATCTTTCAGTACATTCTGTACAACATTTTAATGAAATAACATTTAAAAAAGCTATATCTCTAGAACTATTGAAGGTAAATAGCTCTATCAGGGCTCATATTGTAGAAAATTTACTCTTCTGGAAATGATGTCCTCTTAGATTTAGTAGTTTTAAAGATATAGAGCTCCAAATGAAAAATTAATATCTGTACCTCGGAGGGATACAACACTATGTGCAGTAGTAATTCACATGCTTCAGAAGGATAAAACACCACATGGTGTTCTATCCCTCTAAATGAAAGTGGACTTGGTGTTGTTTTAAAACATGCTATATCCGGTTCTAACTGGTTTTGGACATAGTGCTCTATTCCTCTAAGAAATATGAGAAAAGCTGATTTTAACTCTGTAATAAAGTCAATATGGAAAAAAATGGACATAGTGTTGTATCCCTCCGAGGTACAGATATATTCTACTATCTTGAAACAGGCACCATTTTTTATTCCCCCTACCTATACTTGGCAGACACATCAATTTAGACTAGTAATTATACCTTGTTTTCAATTAAGTAATCAAAAATTGGGGTGACATAACTGCCCTTTTTTTCCTCTTGGGCTCTTGTACTAATGTGACTACACCAAATGATGAGGAACATTGCAGTTAAAAGATGTGGAACATTCTGGAGGAATAAACAAAATGTGAAAGGAAGGGAGGAAGAAAAAATAAACAGGTCTATCCTTAGACCACTGGGGAGTAACTAGAGCCTAAAAATTGGAAAGAAATTCTTGCAAAGATAACAGAAAAAATATATAAGAGGAAGGAAGATAATTGGAACTTTGATTTCTGTATCGTGGAATAAACGGGTCACTTTAAAAACTAAAGGGGGTGGGGTAGCACAGAGGTAAGGTGCTGTACTACTTACTTCAAGGGCTCTGGTACGAATCCAGCTGTAGCTGTGAGTTAACCCTGTGGGTTAGGAAGCCCTCCTGAGGTTCACTTAGCCCAATAAAGTGTGTACCATTAAATTGGGAAAAATATGGCGGTTGAGCCTGATCTTAATCAAATCACTTCCTTGTTTAACCGTTGTTAAAAAAAAAACGATGTTCGCGTATTTTATATATAAATACTTTTTAATCATGAGAAATATTTGACCGTGGATGGCTTATACGCGGAGAAGATGGTTGGGGGCTGCGGTCAAATTAAAACACAATCAAGTTGAAGTAACTAATTTAATAGTGCCTACGTTTCGGCCAGAATTTCTAGGCTTCATCAGAGCTAGGAACAGAAAAAGATAACAACAAATGAATACAGAATATAAAAAAGGAAATATAAACAGAATGACATAAAGTAAATAATTGTACAGTATGGAATTAATAAAATAAATTGATGAGAGAAGTGGAAAATAAAATGTATACATAGGTAATTGAATAAGTAGATAAAATAATTAAAGAAATAAAATAAAAATGAAGTTATATAATGCAAAGAAATATGAATATATTAGTTTATTAAT
>NW_027112103.1:234778-239755 GCF_000696795.3 Halyomorpha halys | reverse complement strand
ATGGAATTAATAAAATAAATTGATGAGAGAAGTGGAAAATAAAATGTATACATAGGTAATTGAATAAGTAGATAAAATAATTAAAGAAATAAAATAAAAATGAAGTTATATAATGCAAAGAAATATGAATATATTAGTTTATTAATAATTTAAAAATTAAAATTATGGAAAGAAAAATAAAATTGAGGGAAAGAAAATATATGTAACAAATGAAATATGTAATCATAATAATAGATAAAGAGGCAGAATATAAGTAATGTTTAACAAAAGAAATGAATAGAAAAAATTTTTTTGAAAAGATCAACAATAATATATGGTGAATATAACTAATAACGAGGGTAAGGAAAATTGGGATAAATACTTTTTAATCACTTCGTTGTCATCACCATTTTTTCTGATTCAGGCTTTAATACGGATGATGACATTAAAGTAAGAAAAATATAATAAGCAATGTAGATGGTCTTTAGGAAGCAGTATTAAACCATGTTCCGATGATAACTATTACTTTTTTTTTTTTTTGACCAATTTTGAAAACTTCTTTGCTTACATCTTTGGAAAATTCCAAGGTGCTTATTTTGAGAAAAATATTTAATTTCTAACAAACCCAAGCTTGAACAAAAAAAGCAACATACATCTTAATCGGATCGATTTTAGCACATAAAAACAAAAAAGCAAATATTTTTGGAAATATTAAACTTTAAAACCAATGTAGTGACTTTGTTTAATGAAGATAGTGACTATATCTGCCACAACATGTTTTTGTCTATAAAATGATAATTTATATAATTATTATTATTTTTAATAATTTTATTATTATTTTATTTACATATTTTGTTTAATTTGTTCCTTGGTTTCTGATATCTTACCCTTACCTTACAAAACATTCTTGAAGCATAGGTATTTATATTGAAAGGGCAGCTCAAAAAAGGCCGTTTGCGGTCAAGTACTTTGAATTTTAAGAATTCCTGGTAGCCATTGTTTTATTTAAAAAAGTTTCAACAGGGTTTTTAATATTCACCGAACTGAGTTAGTGAAGTTTTAACAAACTTTTTTACATAAAATTCCTCAATGGCAATTCAGTTTGGATTGCTTATCGTACTTGTTATTAGAAAAAAAATTAATAAATTTATCGAACAACCATATAACAACATATTTGGGAAACGAACTTCACACTGTACGGTACTATATCTGTTCAATCGTTTAGCAGAAGAACTATGATATCATCATTATAATCAATCCTCTTGAACCGCATTAAGCAGTGTGAGGTCATAGAGCCCTTTCCAGCTCTACCGGTCTTACTGTCATTCCATTGAAGTCCTCATCTCTGGAAGTCACTTTTTCCCTTATCTTCCCATAGAACTATGATGGGATGTATAAGAAATAACACTATTGAGCACAGATTCCCTATCTTTTTCCTTTTGCGGCTCACTAATTATAAATATTTTTTCCGTGGCACCCTTAATACATGATATTTTTTCTTTTTCTAAATTTTTAACTTTCTTGAAAAATTGTAAAACTTTTCTTTTTATCCAATTAACAGTGAAAAATTAAAAACAGATACTTGTTATTTTCCTTAAAAAATAAACTGATTAATCATCCAAATACATTTGTATTCACACACTCGTAAAAACGACATTTTTTGTCTTACAAGTGAATGGCGGTACATATGTTTATATTTAATGATCGAGTATCGATTTATTTTAATTTTTCTGATTTCTAATTTATTATGGCCCTCTTATATGTTTCTTAACACGCGAGTTAAGGAACCGGTATTATAAATTTAAACAATTGCCCCTTGCCCAACAATAGGTTTAGACGTATGGTTCCATATGTTCACATTTCCTTACAATTTTATAGAAAAGAAATCCAATAAAAACGACTAGGTTCCCAGTAGGCCCTTCAGACCTTTCTAACAGCCCTTTCAAGCCCTTAGTATCCTATATCAATAGCAAGGGCTGACACTTAGGCAGGTACATTCTGTCATCTCACAATGGACTTGCATCAGTCAAACTATTTTATGGTTAACATATGTAAGTCAGTACACACAAGTCCTTAGGTCATGGTCTCTTTCTTAGAAATCTGGCAACCCAACTTCTCGCCACACCCTTTTTCTCCCTCCCAGATAGTTACTTCTAAATTTCATAGGCTCTCTAGGCCCCGCCTAGTCTCCTAAAATTATCGGATTGGTCAAAACCCCTTCTCCTATTTCACTATTCTTCCTACCCCCTCTTCTCAAGTGTTCATATATATTTCCTAGACTAGATAGGTAAGAAAGAAGATAGAGACTGAGTAACAGTAACATGTAGTTCTTGTAAATATGTTAGAATAAAGTCATTATAGTCTTCACTGATTTTTGTGCTATGTAACTCGCGGAAAACGAAAATGCTATCGATTTTAATGTCGCGTATCGTAATATTGTTACGCGATCGTAAAAGCGATAGTATTTTCATATTTTGCATAATCCGAAACATATAGACGGATCCTAGTATGTCAGAATTCGACAAGCTTAAAATAAATCGATGTGCGTGCATGCGATCTTAAAATCGATAGAATTTTCGTATTCTGCGTCTTAAGAAACATATAAGAGGACCCTAATAAAATATACATCAGGAAAGGTAAAACAAATCGATACGCAATCATAAAATCAATAGTATTTTCGTTTTCTATTCGTCTGAAAATGTGTAATGGGACTCTCATACGTTAGAAATCAAAAATGGTAAAAAATAAAAGAATCTAATTGTTATTCGAATAATATTGTATTCGACTAATTTTTTATTCGATTGAAATAATATTTCAAATATTCGAATACAAAAGTATTCGTATTGTTTAGTCGTATTTTTATTCGAATAAATATGTATTGGTCTCTCGTCAATCGAATACTTTTTGCCCAACTATGACTGACAACCTAGCACACATATGAACATAAACGTATAAAATACTCCTAATTCTGAAAGCATGTGAAGGTATAACTGAGACATCGACCCTCACTCCTCCCTCCCCGTATCCAATACCCACAATTGAACTAGAAACCACAAACGAGAGGTAATCGCCAATTAGGCCTCCCCATCACCTCCCACGTGAGTGAAGCCTCTAATAAGATTTTCTGGCAATTCCTCCAGTTAGCAACCCATCGACCCTTTAACACGCTTAGCAAATTACCTTCAACCTCTTTTAAGGGTAAATAGCAGTTTATACAGTTAAATTTAAACTATCGACATCATTAGTAAATGTTATTGGTACTGAATTTGACATCAATAGTATTCGCTTCTCATACAAAAATTTAGTTTATTCACAGGTGAATATATTTTTTTGTATTTATATTATTATTGAAATTTACAACTGTACATAATACATCCAGTAAATTTGATGTAAGAACATAATGACATGATACAGAAACATAGTGTAACTGTCCATTGGTAGCACTCTAATAACGTTTTTACATTAGAAGGTCTTGTGCCCATCTTCTTTTCAGGCACCTCGGAGGATTGTCAGGAATGGAAGAGGATGCAAGGTTAGAAATTAATCAGTTAGGGAGTTTAATAATGGATGGAATGATATCTGGTTCGGACTAGTTCGGTTACATATGGAACATTAAAGTCTGTATGAATGAATTTATTTTTGAAGAACTAAGGAGCATTGAGGATTTTACGAAGGATTTTGGATTGTAAGGATTGGATGCGAGAGAAATTTTAAGATTTAGTTGAGCCCCAAAGCTCAATTTCTTCCATTCTGCTAGAAATGCGCTGGGGCAGTATCAATATTACTACATAAGGTGATAAAATAAATATTCTTGAATTGAACGTATTCCAAAGATAGTACTGTAGACTAAAGTCACTTTCTCCACTAAGGTCCCTCTAAAAACTTTCGCAAAGGTGATCAGACGGTTGCAAAGAGAGTCAAACGCTATTTTCTAATGGAGTAGACAAAATAAAATATATTTTCAATAGGTATTACGGAAGCACAATTATACATGTTTTTCCTAACTAGTTATGGCTCGTCTGTTACGACTTTATATACACGATGTATTAGTTGTTATGTTATATTTTTTATATCACTGTTTTACTCTTGCATTAACTCTACCCTTGTATCTTTGTATTGTAGCCTGATGAAGGCCTAAAACGTAGGTCGAAACGTCGGCAAAAAATAAATAGTTATGGCTATTTTTCCTTCCTTTTCTTTACTACATTGAATGTGCATCTGCCGATTTTTCTGCTATTACCTATTTTTCGAATTTGTTTAAAAAAAAAAAATCCAACAACACGAAAAACTTTCACAGCATGTTATCCAGTTTTTCACTAAGTTGGTTCATCTCTCTGTCTTTTTATTTGATTTCACTTTACGCTTACAAATATTAGGATCGGACTATTTCTGTTTAGAACCTTTTAAAGTGTTTCCTCTAATCCTTAAGATACATTTTTCAACCTTTTCTTTTAAAAAACTTTTTATTATTAAAAGCAAATGTTTTTATTTTATTTATTTATTTGTTGGTTCAGAGAAGTACCTTTAATGCGGTCATGACAAAATAATATTAGAAATGATAAAAATAAATTAAATAAGAGTTAGTTGCACTTTTAATTATTAGAGCGTTATGGAGCCTGCTACAATTCATAAGCTAGAAGAGAACAACACTAGAAATCTAATTTATGAGGCGAAATATAGTTCAAACAATTAGATGGGCCCCAAAAATTTCCATCCAGTTTCTTGTCTGTATATTTGTATTTCCCTATTTCTGGTTTGAATAAGTTCTGTCAAATAAATTTGTTTTCTCTCGCTTCAGAACGAACTGTACAAACATTTTTATAAGCATAAGATTATTTTTTAAAAATCTCAAATACTGAATTTTAATTTTTTTTAAAAATTATTACAATGTGGTTGAATGTACATGTATCAGTAGTATTATTATTTATTTATTTTTTAAAAATAAGAATGAGCAGAAACTAATTAGACTAATTTGGATTAGGTTTTCAGATATTAGCT
>NW_027112103.1:233227-234728 GCF_000696795.3 Halyomorpha halys | reverse complement strand
TATTATTTATTTATTTTTTAAAAATAAGAATGAGCAGAAACTAATTAGACTAATTTGGATTAGGTTTTCAGATATTAGCTTTTTGGCGAAGACTACGGCCACTCAACTGGAAATAACAGGTTCTCCCTTTTAGAGTAGGTTCGAATCTAGCTCCTGTTTATTTTATGGAATTTTATATCTTGGCGAGTTGAGGCCCGGCCGAATAGCCAATAAAACTTTGACTTTAGTGCCTAACTTACCTTACCTTCCTACCGTAAGTTCTACTGAAAACTTTCCTGGCGACCGCTATATCTACCTTCTGTATCCTAATTTCTATTTGGACTATTCTCACAGACAGCATAAATTCTGAATCCGAATTTTCATAAAAATTAAGAAGTCTCCAAGTTGTTCTAAAAAAAAAAAGTTCAACTCAGCTAACCAATAAACATTATTCATGCTCCTCAAAACAATATTTTAAAAAAATTATTAGCTCACTATACCTAATTAATGTAGGAAGATGTTATTTATTTTATCAATTCTAAAAATGTTAGTTTTTCGTTTGTTTATTATTTTTTGTTTCTTCATTCTTCAATTACATATTTTTAACTACTACTTTTTTTATATTTTTTATTTGTCCGGCCATTTTCAAAGATCTATCAAATAAAAACAAATTAAATTAATTTCATTCATAATAAATTAATTTTTAAAGAAACATCATGAAAAATTACATTGCCTACCTTATTACACTAACACAATCAAACATTGGTAATCAATATAATTGCAGGCCATTTTGTATTTCTCAATTATTTATCATTAGTTAATTTTCTATAAAACTTCTTAAATTATTAAAACATTATGCAGTAATAAATTAATCTTCATTAAAATGTCTAAAATACCTTTATTCTCACAGTTACAATTATTAGTTTACAGTCTCTATTTCACATACTTACTTTATCAACATTAAATCCTTCAACACTAGATCTTCGGGATCTCAAGGGACGCCTCTGTTTCCCGTTTTTATGCAGAGTTGAAGTGGCTTTATCCTTCCTACCGTCGTATGTATTTGCTGGCATCCTTCATCTTCCAAGTCATCCAATCCAGCCGTCCTTCATACATCTCCGAGCTCCTTCAATTCAAATCCTCTATTCGTTCCCGCAGTACTCGATCCCAGTCTTCAGATTTATACTCAAGGGCCCACCGAATTGCTGCTTTCGATAGATCCTTCATTATCCGATTCTCATCCTTATGTAAATCCATCCCTTCCAACATCCGTCACTCCAATACCCTTCTTACCTTTAAATTCCGTCTGTTCAATCATTTCTAACCTATTCAGACCCCATAAAATTGTAAATATGTATATAAACTCTTATATCGTAATTAATTATTTTTACATCGTTTTCTTTTTTTCTATTTATTTTTATTTATTCTTTTTTTTTTTTTATTGTTCATCTGATAAAAGTGAGAAAGTAACTTATAATTATTCTTTATAATAATTATGAGAGATAGTTGACCGTGGATGATA
>NW_027112103.1:230536-232467 GCF_000696795.3 Halyomorpha halys | reverse complement strand
TAGTCATACTTATTTGTGTTTCATTGACCGCACCCCCAACCATATTCTTTATAATGTCTATTTGTATTTTTTTGTAATTTTGTTTAAGTATCTCTGAGGCTCCTCAGCTCTCATCTGTCGATTTCTCTGTATTATTCTAAAGGGACTCGTTAAAGAATAAATAATGTATTATTATAATTATTAGTATTACATTGAGTAACCTATCTCAATATCCCAGGCTTATCGTATTTTCATTATATTTTCTATACTTATTTACTATACTTTCTATACTTATTTCCAGTTTATTTATTCATTTACAAAACCTATCAATTTTAGTTATATATTATTTATCTTATCAAAAACAAAAACATTATGATCATAAATTAACTTTGCTTCGAATTCCAGCATAATGCTGGTTAATTTTTTTTTTTGTATATGATTTAAAATAGCGAGTATATTTGATATTTTATGATTTATAAATATTCTCTTACATTTTTCTTTTGAAGATATTGTTTTTTTTATTAATATCTTGATTATTACTTTTTTAAAAACTAATTAAACCTATTCTAAAATTATAACATTATAAATCGTTTTTGCATGAGATTACACCTTGGTCAATTGTTTAAAGCAAATTTAATTATAATGCTAAACATGTAAGCCTAAACAAGCCAATTTTTCAATGATGAAATATATAAAAAAAATATTTAATTGGATAAATGAAAAATTCGGTTTCAGATTAATTAATTAATTAAAATGATTGTTTACAATATCACATGGAAATATAACTGAACAATAGTGAAATAAATGAGAAAAAATATTTAAAGCAGGTCTTGTACTTTACAAATAGGCCAGATTACATTTTGCATGCTGTGCTATATTTCGTAACCCACGTGCAATGGAATCCGATACCGCTTATTGAGCGCTCTTCAAATGCAGTTGTTTATTATCTTTTATTTTTACATTTTCAGAACCATATAAGGTTATGCAGTGTACTATGATCTTGTGTTGCTGACTAGCTCTCAGTCTATGCATTCAATTAATTTGCATGCCAACACAATTAATTGTTTTTAGCTCAAATTGTTCTAAACATTTTTGAAATATCGCTGATTAATTTGATCAAGAGAGCCTTTGAATTGGTGTAGCTCAAAATCTAATATTTGTTTATTTGTACTTTTTGCACTGCCTGTTCATCCATTTGTAATCGGGCTTTTTTATAAATATCCAGGATTTCCACGGGAGGAATGTAACCTGGCCCAATGTTAAAAAAAAAAAGTATACAGTGCTCTATAATCTTGTGTTGCTGACTGATTCTCAATTATTCAATTATATCGTATGTCCTTTTTTCATAGTTTTTTTTTTTAGAATAATAAATTTAACACTCCAAAAATATGCTGATACACAATACGAATATAAATAGGTTTCATTTAGTGTTGTATAAAAAAATAACTATATATATAATTATGCAATGAAAAATTATATTAATCCCTATTTAGTGTACTGTTTCCTTTCTTAAAGGCAGTTTTAAAAATGATTGTACATTGACAAAACTAGAGGGTGGATATTCGTGCAATTGCATCTTTTTTTCCGTAGCTTAAATTTAGCAAACTCACGACATTCAAATCATAAATTGGATGTACTATAGATACTCGTATTATATTGTATGTAGTTGCATGTTCTGGTATTACTATATGAATAGGATTGAACTGCATTAGGATTAAAATAGCTACATATCGTGCTATGTATCGGTCTTTTGACAATCCTGGGTATTATTAAGGTGTTTGGTCATCTGCCCCTATACCTGGTCAGGGTATCCTTCTGCGAAGCTATTAGGGCGTCCCCGGATATGAAAACATCTGTATTAAGTTTGTCACATTACCAGAGTCCCCTGAGACAATTAGATTGGCTAACCTTTAAGTGTTCTAACAAAAATGACAGGTTTGGCCCTTCCTGTA
>NW_027112103.1:226118-229846 GCF_000696795.3 Halyomorpha halys | reverse complement strand
TATATATATTATTTATTTAGATATTTATATTTTAGATATTCTCTTTTCCTTGTTGTATTTTTTATATTAGATGTCATGTTATATATTGAGTATATTATGTTGTATAATTACTTCTATATATTTAAACTGTACAAATACTAGAATCTAGTAGTTCTTATAACATTTAATGACTTTACTAATAATTAATCTCGAAGATTAAAAAAAAGTAAGGGATCGATTTGTGTTGATAACGGTGTCGCTATCAACGTTTATAATTATTACAAACAGACAAGATTACTCTTTATGCTTAGTTTTTTTTTGTATCGGAATTAGAAATATTCTCGATATCAAATTTCTTTAGATTGTGGTTGATAGCATACTTTAGTTTTTCTTTTAATGTTTTAAACCCTGTAATTCGTTAGCTTTATTATGAATAATAGCTATGAAGTCATTTGCAATTCTACAAAATAACCATAAATAAGATACTAATTTAGTTCTATAATTTCTCCCATGAGTGCAGTACCATTAGGTATATACAAATATAAATACATGTTTCTTTTTAAATAAACAAAAATTCTAATGAAAATAAAAATATATGTAATTAAATTAAACATTAATACTATTTTCGAAATATTCACAAAGTGATAATTAACTATGGCATTAACAAATTAATTACTTATGAATAGGGATAGGATTTTTATGTGCTAAAAAATCCGAAATATGTGCTAATAAATTGTAAAATATTTAAAAAAATATGTATTTATAAATTTGGTATTATTCAACAATATAAATCACTAATTTATTAGTAATTTTATAACTTAAAAAAAGTTACATAGATATGTATTGATTATACCTATATTATATGAATAATATTTTAAAGAAATTATGTTACAAAAAATGTACTTAGAAAAACATAGCTGTTCAATAACAAGACATTATTAAGTAATTGTAGTTACACTAATTGATTAATAATTACTGAAAATTAATTATGAGCAAATTATAAATGGACATAAAGAATAATCCTCATTAAAAAGAAAAAAAAAACTTTAGAAAAACATTTAAAACTTTGAAAGAAATCGATTATTCAGCAGGGTCAGTTACAAAATTATTGGAGGTTAAATGCATTTTTAAATTTTCAAAAAAAAATTCTTCGTCGGTTTGATCTAAAGCTATCCATTGCATCTAGTTTGGTATTCTGCATCACCTGGGCAGCTGTGTCAGTAATTACATTTGTTACAGTAAGGAATAAGACCCTTATTCTTTTTAATTGATTATGAGAAATTCTCGATGTAACTCTGTGTGAAAATTTATTATTGGCACTACTTTTAATTTGTGTTTAAAGATGAAGATATAGAATTTGTACGCACTATTTATGATAAATGATAAATTTCACTTTTATGTGTATTATAAGTATATAAGTATTTACAATTGAACAAATAATTTAAGGAAATATGTGATTGAGGACAAAATAGCTAAAAATATGTTAAAAATAAATATATTAGAAAATATGTGATTTACAACAAAATATGTAAAAAAAAGGCCAAATATTTAAAAATATGTGAAATAAAAATGATTTCTTTTGGCCAGAAATGTCTTGAAACATCTTTTGTTAGTAAGGAATCGCAGATATCATGGTCAGGTAAAAATATGTGGAAACATAAAAATCCTATCGCTACTTATGAACAATAATTCTGCTGAAGCGATAATTAAAAAAGCAATATAAAATAATTAATGAAAGTAATTATAGATTAGAAAAAGAAAATTTTGTTACAATTCCGATGGTAAATCCTCTTAAATCTCAATCCAGTGCAGTTGTTTATTTTGATTTACACTAAAGGCAAACACGGTAACAATGAATCATTGTTACTGATTTGATTTACAAGTTTAACCGTGCCAACCTGCCGTAGATAACAAAAGCTAAACTTTGTTTTAACGAGCTAAAACAAACATGATCCTCTTGAGTTGAACCTGTCGCTATATTGTTAATGGGGATTCGATCCTGTCCAATTAGCAATTTTAATCTGTAGTCGAAATTCGAATGGCGTTGATTAGGCGTCCGTGTCGAGAAACAAATTAGATCTTATTTGTTACTAGAACGAATACAAATACCCATCGTATTTATAGTCTTTTATCTAATTTCTGGTGTTTTTTTACTGCAAATTAAATTGGGGAAAACATAAGACTAAAGAAATCATTGTCCCTGAAATCGGTGAGAGGAGGCCTAAGCCCCATGGGAATAGAAAAGGGGGAGCCACGCCCCCCTCCCCCTAGATTTTTAGGACACAATAAAAATAAAGAAAATAGTAAACTTATTTAATAGATTGATTTAGTTAAATCAAAGAAGGCAACCATCCCAGAATATGTTAATATATTTGCCAGCAATCCCAGAACGCTGATGTTCTCATAGCAAACTTCCTCATCACCTCTTATATTTTTATATTTATTGTATGTGTTCAACCGCATTGTAAGACACACTTCACTTTTGCTTGGCTGGTTGGGTTGGAGTGGACTGTATAATTGAAAATGAACATGATTAAATGAAAAATAAAATTCTATTGTTTTATGTTACAAATGGTGTAGTGGGTGGCCGAAAGAAAACATTATGATTAGATTGTTAGTGGAATTTTGTATGATTGGGCTATGGAAATTGTAGATGCTAACATTGAGGTGGTTGATGATGATGTGGGATGTTAACTATTGCTATGTGGACTTACTTCTCTCTTCTTGCTTCCCCCCGCATGTCCAAGCCTCTCCTCCCTCTCCTGCTGGGAACCACTGAAGTAACTCTGCTCACGCATGGAAGATATTGCTGATCACTGAACAAAAATAAAGGATGGACGCTTCTCTGGTTGAGACAAGATGGCTATCTCACACTAGTCTGGGCTGCTTCTCTTGCCACCAAGAGCGCTGGAGGAGGCAAGCTCTTGATGCTGGCCACATGGGCGCCACCGGTCCCATACGTGGAAGCCTTTCCGATTCAACCTTTCCGTTGCCGTAGGTTACCGGAACAGTATGTATGTGTGTACAGTAATAAAGTTTATGATCGTTTTTCAATAATTTATTTCGATTATAGGTAATAAAAATTGAATAAGTTATAATTGAATTTTGAATGAAATAGAAATAAAATGGTTTAACTTAACGTTTCAGAATGGACTATATATATTGTTGTTTTTTTGTGTAATGGACTGAGGCCAGCTTTTCTTGGATAAATCCTGCCTACATCCATGCAAGCCATTGGATAAATGTTAACAAAATTAGGGCAGGAAATTATTAGAGCTTAGATATTTTATATTTATTTGAGATTGTAGGAAGATAGTCTGGGTGCTGTCAATAAGGTACAAAATAGTAAAAAATACTATTTAATATTGACAAACTTTTCGCCTCTTCGTCAGGGCTAAATGTAAACAAGATACAAACATTGTAAGAAGTGATAGAACATTAAAATAAAGATATAGTGAAAATAAATTTTAAAAATGTTGTTTTTTAAATATACATATTCTTATTCTTTCTGTATATTTAATTTAATGCTCTATCACTTCTTACAATATTTTCATTTAGCCCTGACGAATCTCTGCAAAGTGGAACGAAACATTGGCAAATATTAGATAGTTTGTTCTACTGTTTTATTGACCGCCACCTAGATAATGTTCTTTGTACGGTCAACTATCTTCTTTCTATGTTTATTTTAGCTTAGCTTTTTTACTCATCTACATTCCCGTGTCTTTTATCCATAAGAACAATTTTTTTTT
>NW_027112103.1:216757-226068 GCF_000696795.3 Halyomorpha halys | reverse complement strand
TTGTTGGAATTTATCTTAATCCTCCAATTACGACACCAATCTTCGAGGGCTGTGATACGGGATTGGAGACTTTGGGATACAATTAATGGGTTATTATTAACAGCGAGCATACATGTGTCATCGGCATACGTGGTGAGGATAGTGTTAGGATTGGTTGGAATGTCAGCCGAAACAAATTAGATTTTATTTGTTACTAGAACGAATACAAATACCCATAGTATTTATATTCTTTTATCTATTATCTAATTTCTGGTGTTTTTTTTTACTGCAAATTAAATTCAGGAAGAAATAAGACTAAAGAAATCATCGTCGCTGAAATCGGCGAGAGGAGGCCTAAGCCCCATGGGAATAGACAGGGGGGGGAGCCGCGCCCCCTCCCCCTAGATTTTTAGGACACAATAAAAATAAAGAAAATAGTAAAATTATTTAATAGATTGATTTTGTTAAATCAAAGAAGACAACCATCCCAGAATAATTTAATATTTTTGCCAGCAATCCCAGAATGCTGATGTTCTCATAGCAAACTTCCTCATCACCTCTTATATTTTTATATTTATTGTATGTATGTGTGCACAATAATAAAGTTTATGATCGTTTTTCAATAATTTATTGGGATTATAGGTAATAAAAATCGAAAAAGTTATAATGAAATAGAAATAAAATGGTGAAGATATTTCTTGGAATGTGGAATTATATCTTCTTCTTTTTGACCCAACGTTTCAGAATGGAATATCTATATATATGTATATAATGTTTTTTTATTGTGTAATGGACTGAGGCCTGCTCCTCTCTTGGAGAAATCCTGCCTACGTCCATGCTAAGCCAGTGGATAAATGTTAACAAAATTAGGGCAGGAAATTATAGAGCTTAGATATTCTATATTTATTTGAGATTGTAGGAAGATAGTCTGGGTGGTTGTCAATAAGGTACAAAATAGTAGAAAATACTATTTAATATTGACAAACTTTTCGCCTCTTCGTCAGGGCTGAATGTAAACAAGATACAAACATTGTAAGAAGTGATAGAACATTAAAATAAAGGTATGGTGAAAATAAATTTTAAAAATGTTGTTTTTTAAATATACACATTCTTATTATTTCTGTATATTTAATTTAATGCTCTATCACTTCCTACAGTGTTTTCATATAGCTCTGACGAACCTATGCAAAGTGGGACGAAACGTTGGCAAACATTAAATAGTTTTTTCTACTATCTTGTGTTTTATTGACCCCCACCTAGATAATGTTTTTTGTACGGTCAACTATCTTCTTCCTATATTTATTTTAGCTTAGCTTTTTTACTCATCTACATTCCCGTGTCTTTTATCCATAAGAACAATTTTTTTTTTGTCTTGCCCATTGTATCATATAATTGTTTTTTTTTCATACATGTCTGGCGGTCGAGCTTGATTCTGACAAAATCACCTCCTTGCACAACCGTTGATCTAGTAATACTGCTCCCTTACAAAGTTCATGGGTTGTAGCAGTACATATTTAAATTTTCATAAATGTCATTATGTTATTTTAAATTGTTTTTCATAATTTGAGGCATGAGTCACATATCTTATTAAGTTAATTGCATTACTCATCTTTTACGTTTTCTTCCACACCTTTTATTTTTTTTATTTCTTGAACACTTTCTGTTTTTTAATTATTGTATCATCTATATCAAATAATTCTTAACTCTAAAATATTATATTTCATCTTCTACTATTATCAATGAACTACTGCCTACTTAATTTATTGTTACGTATATTTCCAAGTTTGTTCAGTTTATTATTTTCCTTTTTATGTTTCTTGGAGTTATTGTTATTATTTTTTTTTTCAGCCCCAAATTAAGGCCTCAAACTCAGGTCGATATGTGGGACAAATAAGTTTTTGTTTATTTGTGAATTTTTTTGCTGTCCGCACCCCCAACCATCATCTCCTCAGATATACTATCCATCATTACCTTTATTTTCGGAAAAGTATTTTCCATGGAACATATTTTTCGACATTGAAAAATATTTTTCCATTTACCTTCTCTTATTCTTTAACAATACTTTCATAATTTATATTTATTCCTTTTTTATAACAAGTTAAAATGGGAAAAGTTTAAAACATTTAAAAAAAACAACATTAAAACTTCTTAAGAAGATTTTTTTTTAAAATCAACCCCTGTCAGACTATTTCAATGAGGATAATGCCAATCGCATATTAAAGAATACATATTTTTTTTATTGATACACTGGATTTAATCAAAATCATTAAAGCCGTTTTTGAAAAATATCTGAAAGAGTGTAAAATCGATTCAATAAAGTAGCACCGATTGTTTGATTTTTAACGAAAAAGTGGCGGCCACATCCCAAGTGTAACTAACTACCTTGAATGCGTGTTTTCACTTTCTTACTATTAGTCATTTTTGCGCTTTACCGTTCTCTCAGACAGATACTCGAGAGTTGTTTATTTGTAAGGACACTATAATTATATATAACTATACTTATATGTAAAGGACACTTCAATATAAGGAACCTTAAAATGTGTATTAACGTCGAAAACTCGAATTCGAAATATTGCCCAATCGTATAACTTTTTATAGTACAAGAGCTGGGGACAAAAACATAAGGCAGTTTAACTAAGTGAAATCACCCCAATTTCATATTACTTTAATGAAATATAGGTATAACTACTGGTCTAAATTGATAAGTCTGCCAAATATAGTTAAGGGAATAAAAAATGGCTGCTCTTTAATTCAGAATGTTAAAACAAAATTAATTTTTCATTCGGAGCTCATTTACAGTAGAGTAAATTAGCTAAGATGTGAACCCTAATAGAGCTTTTACGTTCAATTGCTTTTGAGATATAGCTTTTTAAATTGCAATATTGCATAAAAAATGTAATGAAAAATCAGTAGTTAGTGAATTTATTTTAAGAGACCTATATCTCAAAAACCATTCGATGTACAGTTGTCTATTAGCACTCAAATTAAAGCTAGTTTAATGTACTATAAATCAGTATATGGCGTTTATCTTTGTAGGAATTGTAGTTTTCATATTTGCTATAATAAATTGATTTATAGTTGTTCTGACAAAATTTCTTGAGCAAAATTTATATCATCATCATAATCATTTTATCCCCTTTACCACTTACGCAATATAGGCGGTATCATTGACCAGATTTACAGAGTCTGGACCAGATATCTCGCTCTTTGACCATCTGCCTTCTCCAACTCCAGTCCATATCCCGCCTCCTGAACGCCTCTATAACACTCTTCTTCCAGGAAATGCGTGATCTTCCTCTTGGCCTTCTTTCCTCTACGCGAGTCTCATATGTCGTTCTGGCAGTTCTTTCCTGGTCCATCCAAAGGTGTCGAAACATATCGTAGCATGTGCCCCTCTAGGATGCTCTCAGCCGTTTTGACTCGAAGGTTAGTCTGAATGGAACTGTTCCGTACTCTTATCTCGTCGTGTCCTTCCTTCCATCTTATGAAGGCATCTCCATGGATTGGATCCGACTCTTGTATATCGAAGGGAGGGCCCACGATTCGGAAGAGTTGGAAAGAATAGGGAGGAACGTCGATTTGTCGATCATTATTTTTGCAAAATTTATATTCATATGTGAATATAATTTACTTGTTGTATATATGTGTATACAGTTGTAAATAACAATAAATAAATTATTTTTAAAAAAAAATATGTTAATATCATAAAACTACTCCTCTACGAAGCTTAAATTTATAGTACATTTAACTAGATTTTATTTTAGTATCTGTATGTCTTATGGTTCCTAAGATATATTTTTTCATAAATCAAAGTTTTTATCTAAACAACTAGAAATCAACATTTCTGAATTTATTTTGTTGAATATCATGAAAACTAATACTCCTACCAAGAAGTTTCTGACGTTTATTAAACAGTCTAGTCAAATGAGATCTGTACGTCGAATGATTTTTGAGATATAGGTTTCTTAAAATAAATTCACTAACTAATGATTTTTCAGTACATTTTTTATGAAATTTTGTAATTTAAAAAGCTATATCTTGGGAATTAATGAACGTAAATAGCTCTATTAGGGATAACAATTTAGCTAGTTTACCCTACTTTAAATTATGTTCTGTTCCCTATGTTCCCGATTTGGCCAGAACCAAATACCAATCCTTCCATAATAAAATTCCCAACCACCCAAACCAACTCTTTTCTAAATTGGCTTCTCCTTCACTACCTAATAATCCTCCTAGAGGTCTGAAAAGAAGATCTTCTCCTTTAGACATGTTTTTGGAGTTCTATCAATGGGTAGATTCTCCACACGTTTTTATCATGTCATAATATCACTTACAGCAAATTTACTTGATGTGTATATATGTATGCAGTTGTAAATATCAATAAATAAATTATAAAAAAAAAAATTATGTTCTCTTAGCTTTTCTAGTGTTGTTGGTAGTTTTAAAGATTGGCTCTGAATGCAAAAATTAAATTTAGCGTTTTGATACTTTAAATTCTGGCATTTCTTATCCCACCAAACTATGCTTGGCTAGATTTCATTAAAGTAATAAACAATGTTGATGAAATAACTGTTTTTTTCTCTTATACTATTGCTATATATTCCATACATCGGTTACTGAAAGAAGAAAAAATTGTTAATGTAAATGTATTGTAGATATAATATAATTGCAACTAATTGTATTGTTGAGGTGATGCTCTAGACAGTATTGTGAGACAATAATAGATAAACAATAGATTGATAGAGGGATCAAAGAGGGATTAAGTGGGAGACAATGGAGCTCTGGATGACTGCTCTAAATTAATGGAGGGGGGTGAAAGGACTCATCCAATTAGACTTGAGTCGACTCTCGCTCTTCAAATTGTCAGCTCTAATTGCACGATCCAGATTATGGCCGAAATGTCTAACCTCTAATCATCGGGAAATGGTCAGCACGCGCCATTTAATAAGGACTCGTGGTCTTAAATGTTTTTAACCGGTGCGTGGTTAGCAAAGATAGATAAATAAATAAAACTTGTTTTCTTATTCGTGACGACGTTTCAACCTGAACTTGAGGCCTTCATCAGGGCTAAAAAAGAAAACTAGATATCTACCTCAATTTAGAGAACAATACAAATAAAAAGACAAATTTAAAAAATACAGGATATCCTCCCATGTCTTTTTTTAATATTTCTTTCTTTTTTTCCATTCTCCATAACTCTTCTTTATTCACTTTTTCTGGACATTCTATAATTATTTTAGATTATTATTACTACTCATCTATATTAGTGTTTGTCTTTTACCCATTTTAACCTGTATTCAGTTTTCTTTTTGCCCATATTGTTATATGGGTTTATGTAATGTACGTATGTATATACTGTTTGTTTTTTTTTTGTTTTTTTTTTGTATATATTTAATTATTTTGATTTAAATCGTTTTTCATTATTTTTAGACACTACTTAATATTTTACTAAGTTAATTCAATTACTCTTCATTTACATTTTCTTTCACACCTTTCAATATGTTTAATTCTTTATTCACTTGAACACTGTGTTTTTATATTATTTTTTTATTAGCATTTATTATTAGAAAACTCTTAGCTCTAAAATATTATATTTTATCTTCTATTAGTATCAATAATCTAGTATCTATTGCTATGTATATTTCCAAGTTTGTTGACAATTATTTGCTTCTTTTTTTTTATGTTTCTCTGAATTAAGGTTTTCACCTCGTTTTGTTATTTCAGCCCTGATAAAGGCTTTAATTCATGTTTTTATTTATTTAGTACAAGAGCTGGGAATAAAAAAAGGCAGTTATCTCACCCCAATATTTGATTACTATAATGAAAACGATGTATAATTACTAGTGAAAATTGATGAGTCGAAGTATAGGTAGGGGAAATATTATTAAAAGAAGAGTAAATTTGCTGAAATATTAGCCCTAAAAGAGCTATTTACGTCCAATAGTTCTCGAGATATAGCTTTTTAAAAAGCAAAATGTCTTAAAAATTTACTGAAAGATTAGTAGTTAGTTAATTTATTTTGAGAATTCTATATCTCAGGTACTCTATGACGTCAGATGTCTATTAGCGTTCAAATTAAAGCTATTTTAGTGGGCTATAAAGAATTTTATGACCTTTACGTTCGTAGGAATAGTAGTTTTCATGATATTTGCTAAAATAAATTCATTTATAGTTGTTCGGACCATAAGTTTGATTTATGAAGAACTTTATTTCAGAAACCATTGAACGTACAGATGTCTGCCAGACCTCAAAATAAAGGAAATTTATCTTTCTATAAAGTAGTTTATGACACTTATCTTCGTAGGGGTAGTAGTTTTTATCACATTTACATATGAATATGAATTTGGCTAATGAAAATTTGTCCGAACAACTATAAATCAATTTATTTTAGCAAATTTCATTACTCCTACGAAGATAAAAATCATAAACTACTTTATAGATCATTAAATTAGCTTTAATTTGAGTGCTATTAGATATCTGTACGTCATAGAGTACCTGAGATATAGAATTCTCAAAATAAATTGACTAACTACTAATCTTTAAGTACGTCCCATACATCATTATTATGAAATGTTGACTTTTAAAAAGCTGTATCTTGAAAACTATTTAACCTAAATAACTCTATTAGGACTCATATTTTAGCAAATTTACTCTTCTTTAAATGACGTTCTCTTAGGTTTTCTATTGTTGTTGGTAGATTGTTAAAAGTGGCTGGTCATATCTGATTCGAAGCAAAACTAACATAGAGGTTGTCTCCAACCCCGATTCTATGGAGAAGAGCACCCAAGTAATCGAGTCCAGTAACAGATCTAAAAGTGGCGACTGATACATGGCAGGGAAGGTCAGGTGGTATGCCATCACTTGAGCTGATAAGGGCTGTCCACCACTTCCCATCTGCAGACTCCCGATAATGTTTTAGCAGCTTTTTTTCACTTCACAGGGAGGCATTGACGAGCTTTCAGCTGGAGCAAAACTAAAGGGTGCGTGAGGCACGGTCATCTGGGGGCCTTTTTTGGTTAAAGCAAATATGCAAATGTTTAAACATGAATAATTTTTAAAAAATGTCTTGTAAACAATTATCTCAAATTTTAATTATTAATTTTTTTTATAAAATCGTAATGAAAAGTATATAAGAAGGAAAGGTGGGTATAAGGCCCAAGGTGTTGAGGAGAGGTAGCACCTTTACTTAGAGTCGATCTAGGTAATTAGGTCCCCCTCCAATGCAAGGGGGACAGCTTAGGAAAAATGAAACCCCCAAGAATGCTCTTTCCAAGACTTTCCGTGCGCGACTTCATTCGCACTTTGCCCGAGGTAATGGTAATGGGCTGTAGCTTTATTACTGGCATGGTGCCGAAGACAATAAGAGTTGATTGGGCCCATGATCAGACATTTCCAGGCAGAGTTGGAGACCAGCGGTACGGCCGAACTGCTATGGGACCTCACCCTTCAAAGACCGTTGAAGTTGAGGAGTTTAACCGCAAGATGTGAATAGCCACATCGCTCACATGAAGTAGATGGAAAATAGAATAAGACGTTGGATATATTGAAGACGAAGAAATTATTTTCAAAAATGAAAAAATACCTCAAAACATTTTATAAAATAATTTATTTATAGTTATTTAGAACTGTATGTAAAAATGTAAAACTAGTAAATTTGCTATACGATATAAAATGACATAATACAAACATATGGAGAATATACCCATTGATTGAACTGAAATAACGTTACTAGAGAAGAAGATCTCGGGGCCATCTTCTTTTCAGACGCCTAGAGGGATTATCAGGTATCGAAGGAGAAGCCAGGTTAGAAACAGCCCCAAAGCTCAACTCCGTATGTCCAGATAGGCCTTATTATAGTCATGTAGATCAGTCTTTTGTAATGTATTGGAATTTTAGACCGTTTGTCTAGTAAATGTTGTAATAGTCGGAATCGACGAGAAGTTTCCTTTCTTTTCACTCTTGTATTCGAAACATTTAATTTTTTTAGTGGCATTTATTGATTAATTATTAAATTGCTATAAGTTGTATGTGAGATAAATAAACAAGTTGTATTCGTCAACTGTTTCGTATTTTATATTTATACTATTTATCATAATTTAATGAAAATTTAAAATTGATTTCATCTTCTGACCTTCCATAAACATTTTTTTTTCATCTGACCTTTAGGAGAGGAATTTTTATATTTTTATTTTTTATGTTTCGGGAATACTACGTCCCCATCAACTGTATTTAATTTCTCCGAGTATTATTGGGTGAGACACAAGTTATAAAAATACATATACCTCTATAATGAAGTTTGGCCAGCAACTATATGTAAAAAAAAAATTGTTTTTTAATTGCCGATCAATTTATTTAAATTAAATTTTAAAAAGAGACACTCATCGGTACAAGTTTTTGTTTAATAAACTTCAAATCAATAAATTCTCTTATATATATAAAAAAAAATAAGAATCTTCTTACATTGATTACCTTATGAGATTAATCCTATTTAAATGATAATGCAATGTGTTTTAGATTAAGGCAGCTGTAATGAAACATAAGCTAATATTCCACGCTGATTAAAATGGATTATATTAATCTTTTGTAAATAATTTTTTTATAATGAATTATTTATACACAACGGAAGAATTTGTTAGAGAAATGATAAAAGACAAAAGATATATAAATGTTTTGCCCACAATAGAGTTTGTATTTAGAATCGATTTGAACGATAGACACAACGTTCAAAGTAAGTGAAGTAACGTAGTAAGACACAAAGTAATGACTTTGTATGCTTTTTAAATGTTTTTTTCTTAAAGTGTCTGCTATTAGTGCATCATGGGTTACTTAAAGGATCTTATCAATTATATTTAATTTATTTTGATGGATTATTGTAAAATATATTCTTAAAGCAATAAAGGTTAAGATGGGATAAAATTATATTAATTTTATAAAAAAAAAACAAAAAAAAACAGAAGAAGATAATTACTGTATCTAAATCTCCCGAGACCGGAATAAGCAACATATTTCATGATTAGTGGTTTTTTGGATGTTTCACAGTCTCATGCCTTTTTTTTAATGTCTGTATCGGATTATATCTGTGAGGAATTAGCAGTACTGCATTATCATTTATTATGCTCAAGATAATTAATAAAAATTAAAAAATCTTTTATATATAAATGAATTGTATAACATTCTCTTTGATATATACCAAAAGGTATATCTTGTATATGATCGACGAAATGAAGTATTTCAGAATGAGAAATCAGCTGCTCCACGAGTCAAAAAAAGAAACTATTTCACCCTAATTTTTATTACTTTAATGAAAACTATACATAGTTTAACTAAAAAAC
>NW_027112103.1:216242-216597 GCF_000696795.3 Halyomorpha halys | reverse complement strand
AAAAAAAACGTTTAATTTTTACCTGGACAGTATAAGAGATAAAGTAAATGTTATTTAAAAAGTAAATATTAAAGTAGTTGATGAGATCACCCCGGAAAGCTTATTTTAATCGAGAAAATATATATGTATTGTTTATTTGTTACATTAAATACATTATTAGCATTAGGTCCGTATACAATACGTGTACTAATACGTCTTAGGGCTACGTAACAGAAGACGTCTTGGACTGTTCTCCAGTTTGTCGGCTGTCACTGGCAGCATTGTAGGAATATTTGACGTGGACTGGATCGCCTTATTTTATTATTGCAAAGCCCACAGGCAAAGAGGCAGAGTCTACAGACCACAGAGTTGCAGT
>NW_027112103.1:211627-214742 GCF_000696795.3 Halyomorpha halys | reverse complement strand
CCCCTATTACCGCCACAGTCCCTGAGAAATAGCTTTTAATAAACAAAACCCTTTTCAGAAAAATAAGGAATCTACATTTTGCCAATTTATTTTGGCGAATATCATGGAAGCTACTACACCTACTGAGTCTTTCGTAGGAGTTGCAGTAACCATGATATTTACAAAAAATAACTTTTAAAATATTTTTCAAAAAATATAGATTTTTCGTTATTTAAAAAAAAATATTGCTTTTTTAAAAAGACTGTTGACTGTTCTATTAGGGCTCAATTTTATCAAAATCAATTATCAACTTACTTAATTTAAATGATATTCTATTATGTTTTTTTTTTTGTGTGTGAGTTATAGACAGTTAAATGATATTATGCTCCGAATGAAAATATATGCGTGTATGCATTTAGAATATATATTAGAGCGTTTGTCAAGTAGGTGTTGTAGTAATCGAAATTTACGGGCAGTTTCTTGTCGTTTCAGTCTTGTATGTAGATTCCAATTATGTCTCTTGTCAAGATCTTAAGTATCGAATCTGTAAGTTTATAAGAGCTTATACTTATTCGAAAAGACTACTTAAAGTAACTAAATTCAAAATGATTTTAACTTACGGTTAGAAAACGGTATGGTGAATTGTGATCTGTATAAAATAATGGGTTCAGTGAAAAAATAATGATGAAATCAAACAAGTATAAAAAAAAAATAATAGTATTAAACTCCGTTTTTTTATGGTTTAACAACTGCAATTATGAATATTCTTACTCAGAAGTTTTATTACTTCTAAACTCTGCTGAACAAAACAAACCCGAGTTTGTTACAAACAATTTCGCCACGATTAAAGCATCCATTCTAGACAAATTTGTACTTTCTACTTTCATAAAACTGTATTCAATTATTTTCTTTTAAAAAAAAAATACGGTAAATACGTAATAATTTAAAAACAGTTAAAATGTATGAATCACTAAAACAGTTTGTTTATGCCTAAATTACTTGACATATGAAACCATCTTGGTGGTTAGACTTTTCCTTCTGTTGTTACATAGATTACAAATCTTAGTTTTTTAAAACAAAAAATAAAAATTAATCCTTTATCTATATTAATTAAAACATACATGCTTGGATTTCTGAATTACTAACAATTATAACATCATTTCAAATTTTTTTCTATGTCCTCAAATACCCTATTTTCCGTGTTTTTTTATTTTTGACAAATTAACAAAATATTAATTACTAGGATTATAATTTAACAATAAATATCTAATTATTGGCATGATATAAGTGTAATGATGTAGATAATGGTGAATGCAATATCCGAAGATAAAACAGCGGTATAACTATAAAAAAAAAAGTAAACAAATTAATAATTACTTTTTCGTTTTAGGGACAGATATATTCATTTTCATTTCTGATTGTATTGTATACTTTGTATTGGAAACTGAAAAATTAATTTTTTTGATTCGTTTCTAGAAATTAATGAGTCCATTGGGTCACCTGGTTAATTTTAATGACGAGGAAACCCCATTTCGTAACTGAACACTGAATTAGTGACTAAAAATAAAATCCGAATTAATTGATTATTATTTTATTTTAATCGCTCCAATTATATTTACAACTTATAGGTTTTTAGTTGTCAATTTTATTTTAGATCTGCTACCCTATGGTTTGATTTTTTACAATTTGATTACAATTTTTTTTTTTGCAAAGAGTAAAATGTTTTGCACAATACACTCAACATTGAAAAACTCCAATTTTTTTTTCATTTTTTACTTTTATTCATGTTGACTACTTCAGACAGTCTCATATCATATGTCATTATTTACGTATATTGGGAGAGAAGTAGACGCATTTGGCGTCCAACACCATGTTCGTATCCGTTTAACAATTTCAGATTTTTTTTTATATTGTTAATTGTTAATTTATTTGACGTTTCGGCCAATCCAGCCATCCTCAGGGACAATCTACCACAAAACAGCTTTTATTACATGTATGATCCTCAACAATTCAAAGTATTTAACCTTATTATTTATAATTTATCTTACCTTACTACAATTTTGAAACTAATTTATTTAAAAAGTCAACTTCATGCAGGCTATTCTGCCCAGGTAAACACAACAATTTCTATGAAACATTAAAACATTAGGTAAACATATTCTTTTGTTAATAAGTATATCCTACATTATTTCTAATTAGCTAATTAGTCAGTTTTTACATTAAAAACAAAAATTAAAATTGGTTAAAACTTTATCACAATGCTTGTAACCTTCCTCCATTCTGTTCAAGCATTAAAATTATTTATTATAATAATATCTTTGTTAAGTTGCCTCTTTATTTCATTAGTGAAATTCCCATCAAAGCTAATTATATTTTTTTTGGATTTTAACGTTTTTGGATATTATTATTTTTACATTTTTGTTTGTTTTGTTTTTTTAAAAAATTACCTATTTTTCTGATTATATTATTTCTCAGACAATTTTTGTGACTGTCACAAGTATAAATCTTATACCCACATACATATCTTATAAATGAGCCTTTATGCAATATTATTATATATCAAAATTTTTTTTAAAAAATAGCTTCACTAATGTATACAGAGATAAAGAAATTGACATTATAAATATGATAGAAGCAAAACAGAAACTAAGTGATATTAAAATTGAAGATGATGAGACGATGATAAGTTATGATGTTGTCTCATTGTTTACAAATATTACACTCAAATTACTATATAAAATCATAAACAAAAAATAGGAAGTAATCAAACCAGACACGAATATAAAAAATTATTCCTAGAAGGAATGAAATTATACTGTGAAAATGGGATTTTCAAGTACGAAGGTAAAATATACAGGTAGCTTTTTGGAGTTCCAATGGGGGGAAGTTTACCATTATCATTTGTAGGATTAGTCATGAATAATCTAATAAAAGATGTACTTTCAAAATCAGGTATTTAAGTAAAAATTATGCTAAAGCACATAGATGATATTTTTATATCATCAAATTAACAAAAATATTGTTAAAATAAATAATTTTAATGCTTGAACTAAGTGGAGGAAGGTTACAAGCATTGTTGTGATAAAGTTTTAACAAATAGTGACTGTGATAGATGAATTTTAATTTTTGTTTTTAT
>NW_027112103.1:204272-205380 GCF_000696795.3 Halyomorpha halys | reverse complement strand
GAATTTTCCGCAGTGTAGACAAGAGATTTTTATCGTCTTTCATCGATCGCTTCCAGAGTGGTTTCGAACTCTTTTCTAAATTACATTTCAAAATGTAGCCCTGAGATATTGGAGTAATTAAAAAAATGAAATCTCATCATCAGCTTAAGTTTTAAAATCGACCGAGTTTATATTCACCGAGGAAAATATATTATAAATTATGTTCATTAAAAAAAAAACCCTTTCATTTAAGATCTGCAGTGATGGAGAAGTGGTTATTTTTTCTTTGGTTCTTCACATTCCAGAATGTTTATGAGCTCTTTTCTTACTTTTTGTATTGAAGAAATGTACTGAGGAAATGAAATAATTTGCAGCTATAAAAGCTTCTTATGAACCTTTTCTATTATTAAAGACGACCAAGTTAAAGTAGAATGGTTTATCTGTCATATCCATCAAGAAATGAAAATCTTCCTGTACTTTAATACACTTTCGAATTTAACATGATAGCGTGAATAACTCTGTAATAATTTTATTTCAAACTTTTTTTTTGGTCGATTTTATTTTTAAAAATGCTATAAAATTGAATTACAAATAATTATCTAACAACCCCCTTGATAAACTTCAGTAAGGATCTAGGTCTTGAAATAAATACGGATAAAATAAAATATACAGTTAGCAGTAGAAACGCGAGCAATTTCGTTGGTATAGATATAGGAGGAAATGCGTTTGAACATGTCGATAGGTTTAAGTATAATAATAATAAAAATAAATAAAATAACAAAAAGAAATAAAAGCGGGGTTGAAGGCAGTAAATTGTTGTTTTTCTATTTCGAAACTGCTTAGCTCGCGCCTTCTATCCAAAAACATTAAAAATTAATTTAAAATAATTCAGGTTATAGCATTTCGGCGTTTAAGATGGGCCTCGGGTTTAGTAAGTAGTGGATCCCAAAAATGTTTTAAACACGGAACCGACGGGTAAATATCCGAGGAGTTGACTGAAACGTAGATGAGAGGATTGCATTAAAACTGATTTAGTAGAACTGGGATCGGATGGGAGTCACTGGGAGGATGTATGTAGAAAGTGATCGCTGGAATCGGTATCGAACCTTCGGGTTCGTTAGGCCTTTGT
>NW_027112103.1:203421-204222 GCF_000696795.3 Halyomorpha halys | reverse complement strand
AAAGACGACCAAGTTAAAGTAGAATGGTTTATCTGTCATATCCATCAAGAAATGAAAATCTTCCTCTACTTTAATACACTTTCGAATTTAACATGGTAGCGTGAATAACTCTGTTATAATTTTATTTCAAACTATTTTTTGGTCGAATTTATTATTTATTTTATTTTTAAAAATGCTATAAAATCGAATTATAAATAATTATCTATTAACTATATTATTATTAGAATATATTCTATAAATACGGATAAAATAAAATATACAGTTAGCAGTAGAAACGCGAGCAATTTCGTTGGTATAGATATAGGAAGAAATGCGTTTGAACTTGTAGATAGGTTTAAGTATAATAATAATAAAAAGAAATAAAAGCGGGGTTGAAGGCAGTAAATGTTTGTTGCTTTTCTATTTCGAAACTGCTTAGCTCGCGCCTTCTATCCAAAAACTTTAAAAATTAATTAAAAATAATTCAGGTTATAGCATTTCGGTGTTTAAGATGGGTGTGTAAGGTTGTAGGGCTTAGTTAGGAGCGGATCCCTAAAATGTTTTTAAACACTGAACCGACGGGTAAATATCCGAGGAGTAGACTGAAACGTAGATGAGAGGATTGCATTAAAACTGATTTAGTAGAACTGGGATCGGAGGGGAGTCACTGGAGGGATGTATGTAGAAAGCGATTGCTGGAATCGGTATCGAACCTTTGGGTTCGTTGGGCCTTTGTTATTATTATTATTATTATTACAGAATTTATACATAATTTATAGATATAAATCATAGTTGCTAACAGAGAGACAGAATGTAATATAT
>NW_027112103.1:202709-203322 GCF_000696795.3 Halyomorpha halys | reverse complement strand
AAATTATATTAGTAATAATTCTGTTTTCCTTATAATCTCTGCACAATGTTGGCTTATGTTTCTAGTGTTTGAATAAAATTTAAGTATGCTAACTATAATTAAAAAATATTTTAAATTTGTTAATAGTGAGTGCAAGTTTATTAGTAAATAAATATGATTTTCCATGTTAGTTTGTGTTTATTAATTTATTTGACTGTATTCTATTTGGCCTAGGCAAAGTAGCCTAGAAATATTTTTAATTATTGTTATGAATTTGAAAAAAAACAATAAAGTAAAGTAAATATAATTAATAAATGTTTTGAAAAATAAGTGTGTGTTTATCTACAGATTACATAAGTTATAATAGTACAGATTACAGATTCGCTTAGCTCATTAAAATGTTTAGACACAAGTTTGGGTGTATCAGTTATATTTCTATGAGCTCCAAGTCACGTAGGAATCGCCGAACGAGCTGCAAGAGAAGCACTCGCGCTCCCAGGACAGGGTTAAGTAATTTTAAAGAGTGTCAAGCTGTGGGATAACTATAGGGGTAAATGTCCTAGGCAGGAGATTGCATTGAATAGTGGGTAAATTGATTCAAATATTACATGTATTTTAACTAGTTCAGTTTCTT
>NW_027112103.1:195790-197640 GCF_000696795.3 Halyomorpha halys | reverse complement strand
TCATAGTTGCTAACAGAGAGACAGAATGTAATATATTAAAAAATTATATTAGTTATAATTTTGTTTTCCTTATAATGTTGGTTTATGTTTCCAGTTTTTGAATAAAATAAAATTATGCTAATTATAATAAAAAAATATTTTAAATTTGTCAATAGTGAGTGCATGTTTATTATTTATTAGTAAATAAATATGATTTTCCATGTTAGTTTGCGTTTATTAGTTTATTTGACTGTATTCTATTTGGCCTTGGCAAAGTAGCCAAGAAATATTATTAATTATTGTTAAGACATAGAAAAAAACAATAAAGTAAAGTAATTATAATTAATAAATGTTTTGAAAAATAAGTGTGTGTGTATGTACAGATTGCATAAATTATAACTTATGCAATCTACAGTACACACATATATACAAAAGTACAGATTACAGATTCGCTAAGCTCATTAAAATGTTTAGACACTTTACAAGTTTGGGTGTATCAGTTATATTTCTATGTGCTCCAAGTCACGTAGGAATCGCCGAACGAGCTGCAAGAGAAGCACTCGCTCTCCCGGGACAGGGTTAAGTAATTTTAAAGAGTGTCAAGCTGTGGGATAACTATAGGGGTAAATGTCCTTGGCAGGAGATTGCATTGAATAGGTCACACGAGGCTCACTCACTTCTATCTTATCTCAAAATTGATGCCTCAAATTGTCTATCTTGAAACAACGATTTGACAATTAGTCATATCTTCCAGGAATGTCTATGTTTCACGTCGCACCTCAATAGCTGAGGGATTGAGCCCAAATATTCCAAAAACTCTTAGAGAGATGATAAACCAGTGGAATAGGTGTTTTTTTTTTTAAATTTGAAGATTTCCTGTCACAAATATAACATAAAACGGACGAAAATAAAAAAAATGAAAATTAATAAAACAAGTGAGAGCAAAAATAAATTAGGGACGTCCGTAGCTCAGTGGTAGGGCGCGGTCTTACCATTCTAAGATCTATTGGCGGTTCCAGTTCGGATCCGCCATGGGGCGTTGACTTTTTTCATTGACTGGCGGTCCCAAAAAAAGTGAAGGATTTGACCCCCTAGCCATGATTAGGACTCCAATGGGAGTCTTGGCCGGAAAAAAGAAGGAATTGATCGCCTTGATGACCAGTGAGGTGCCACTGAACAAAACCGAACAAACAGTGTATAATAAAAGCATTATTTCATAAATTATCCTCGATGATGGCCAAAACATTGGATATATAATATGAATTGATAAAGAAATATTGAGACTATTTGAATATGTTTTGTTATAATCTAAAAAAAATATTAATTTTTTAACCACGTAGTCATTACCTTCTTTGTAGTTTATTGTAGTCTGGTCGAGGTAAATGGTTCTTTGGAGTGAAGTGTTATTCGGTAGATATCGTAGCCACCTTTTTCTATTCCTAAATCCACTATTCAAGTCGCACTGTAGCGATTCTAGGAAACAAGAAGGAACGAGCTGAGGGCCGGTTTGGAGCGAGACACCCCACGATTGGAATCCTGCTCCTGGAAAGACATTGTACAGAAAGACGATTCTTTGCCGACTGGCAGAGGAAATCGGTTTTATTCACAGGCAGGTCTCTCTTTAGTGTGTGCCACTCAGAAGGCTTAGGGAATGAAAGGTAACTAATAGGAGAACGATTATCTGGTATACTCCTTTCAGAGGATCATTTATGGTTTGTGAGGGACTAAAATTTCCACGTTTGTGTTGAACTGAATTATTTACATCGTTCTATTGACTGTTTATGGGTACAACGAGGAATTGCTTTTCGAAGCTGTAATCCCATAAGTTATTGTTGAACAGTTTCTTTTAAATTCTTGGAGCCTGTGAGAAT
>NW_027112103.1:188043-194778 GCF_000696795.3 Halyomorpha halys | reverse complement strand
TTACCTATTGCCCACAACTGTGTGGCAGATTGTAATATCTAACAATAAATAAATCTATCAATCAAAAAATTAAGACACTTTATATAGGCTGGGTGTATCCCGATCCCACAATCGATTCACGGTTACAGTAACATAACAAATAATTATCTGTTACAGCTGGATTCAAACACAGAGTTCAAGCTAAAACGCTTCTCCTCTTTTAAACAAAAATAACGCTAAGAAGTGGGAATCGAATCACGCCCCTTGAAGACAGTTTAACGTTGAATAATTTGAAATTGAATAATTAAATGAATAATTTAGCACACAAATGTAATTATATGTAAAATCGTTCATTCAATCGCAATTGTAAAGAGAATTGAAGTTTTAAACTTTCTATATAAATATATATATATTCGTTTTTTTTTTGTTTTGTTTTTTTCAAGTTTCTGTATAAATACTTTGTCTTCGTTGATATTGCTTATCTATTGATTAAGTTTTACTTAACAGTACAACCTGTGTATTCATACGTATACAAGTGAAAAATTTAATAATTATCTCCTGTAAGTGCAGATGTCATTTTATTTAATCTTTGATTATTAAAATATTATAAGATATAGTAATCAGGTATATGTTTCATCTAAAAGAATTAAACTCAATAATCCAAATTAATATCGCAGAACATTAATCGTATGTTATCGAACAGCAATTTAATAACAACCATATCTCATATGGAAGCAATAAACTTAAGAACCATAGTAAAGCTAATTTTTATAAATTTTAAATAATAAAAATATGACAACATTTCTAGGGATGTATGGATATAAAAAATGAGTATAAAAAATATAATAAAATGTATTAAAACTATTAGTAATCTGCAATTTGTACTTTCATTTACTTAAATATAAAATATTTACTTATTATTAGGTGCTTTTAATACATTTAAATAACTGTTTTTGAACGAATTTTTTTACCTCGCGAGGATGTAATGCTAAAATTGATAATTAAAAAAAAAATCATTAATTGTTGATGTTATGAATTTTTCATGTATAAACAAGTTCTCATTTTCTTGTATAAAGATTTGTATATCTTTATAATATTTATTGCGTATGTGGGTAGATTGATGTACATAATAGGTCATAACATCTTCATACCACAGTTCCTAATTTTATTAGGAAAACTATATCTCAAGATCTATTAGACGTATGCCAATTAGCACACAAATGAATGCTTTTGGTTCAGCTAATATTTTTTATTTTCCCTTATCATGGTTCAGAAAGTCATCAATTTTGACTGTTGATGTAAGTTTTATTAAAGTAATCAAAAGTTTGGTTTAATAACTTCTTTTTTCTACTTTTGGCCTCTTGAACTAATTTTTGAATTCTCTTATTGTTATTATCATAACATACGTTACCCGATATTTACTTTTTAAAAACAGTTGAAGATAAATAAATGTAAACCAAACTTTTTTTTTATCTTATTAGTACATAAATATAACGTTTCTTTGGCCAACGCAATTATTTCTATCTCACTAATTGTAATATACTAAAATATTAATATATAGTATATACAGTTGAATTACATGCAATAGCCTGAGCACTCCACTTCTCCATGACAGTAACGAATACTAACATAGGTATCATTACCGACTCTTTAAGTTCACAAAAAGCCATGAAGATCATTTACCTGAAACACCCGGCGATCATAAAAATTCACAATTATACCAGCATGCTCGAAAACTTGGGAAAAACTGTTTTCTTTATATGGGTGACGGGTCACGTGGGGATCGCTGGAAATGAACTGGCGGACATTGCAGCTAAACAAGCACTTGCTCTTCCAGGTCAGGGCGCGGCCATTCTGACACCCCAAGAAATAAATCTTCCGATGAAAAATGAGATATCATCTAGTTGGCAAGCCATGTGGGATGAAAGCCCGCCAAGCAAATTAAAAACTATTAAAAAAATCATTAAACCATGGACCACATCAAACCGTTCCAATCGCAGGGAGGAGGTAGCTATTGCCAGATTGAGAATAGGTCATACGAGTTTAACTCATAGATATCTGATCAGTAAGCAGCCACCGCCAAAATGTCAATACTGCAACAGTGTACTTACGATCAGTCACATATTTGAGGAATGTCATTTCTATTCTGCGAACTTGAGTAGATTGGGAGTAGGACCGAGTGTATCGGATGCTCTGAATGATGACCAGAAAAACGTGGAAATGGTCTTAGTTTTCTTACAAAGGATGGCCTTTTGAATAAGATTTAAACCAGAAAATCTGTTATACGTAATAAAAATTACCAAAAGAAGTAATTATTTAAATTTTTTTTCGAAATTATTTAAAGAGAAAAAAAAAGTGAAATAGAATTATAAATATAAATAAAATAGAATAATAAAGCACGAAACATGGGCGTTGATGGCCTCAGGGTTTTACGCCCTAAAGTCCCAGACAACAACAACAACTAAAATATTAATGTAAAGTACTCGAAAATACAATTAATTTAAGTGATTAAAAATGAATTGTATCTTATCTACAATTTATTATGCAACTGATGTATTTATATTATGCGAGTTAAATATGGGGAAACCTGAGAGGGTGTAATTTGCCTTGGTTCTTGGTGTGATTAGAAAAGAAAACAGAACATAGTCACATATGTTTCTTTGAAACTATATTGAAAAGTAAAACATATTATTCAAAATCTCTAATTATTGCTGTAAACGATAGTTTCATAGTTTCTCTCTGTAACACAATGATTCTTTTTTAAAATCATCATTTATGTTTATATTTATATGAGATAACTATCTGGAAACTTCTGCAGTATCCCTACAGATACGAACGGCGTAACTTTTGTTTTATTGTACTCGAGCAATGAATACCCTACAGTCTTGTGATCTAATGGGCCCAAGTGTTAGAGAACGCTCTAATCCAATTATCATCAATGGTCGATAAAGATCTTTCTCGCATTGCTAGATTCATCTAGATCTGTCGTAGAATGTTCTAGAACTATTCTCCTCTTTATAGGTCTAGTTTATCATTTTATCGACCTTTCGGTCATAAATATTTATGAATTTGACTTTTAAAATAAAAGTTGACCACTGCCTGACCGGAGGAAAGAAGAAACTAAATCTATATAAATAAGTAATTTCCAAGAAGAAATAAATTCAGTAAAATCAAATAATAATCAACTGACTTGAAACTACCATTTAAAAATCAAGAAATTGTTTATACATTTAAATTTGAAGAAATTTTCTTTTTAAATTTCTGCGTCAGAGAGCAACAACAAAAATGTCCAAATATTAGGTCCTAAGAAAAATAAATGTTAAAAACGTACTTAATTTTATCAAAAACAGGGATTGAAAAAAGTTTTAAAAAATACATAGAACATAACGGAAATTGTTTTGAATGACAACAAATATTTTTTTCTTTTTTCATTAATCTGCAACATCTTCTAGTAACTTACATAGTTACTGAAACACGAAACATATTGTATTCTAATCCAATATTCTGCTATAAAGGATTGTTATAAAATTAAGTATAAGAATTCATAATAAAGGTTTAAAATTAGAAATTCAAGTAAATTTTGTCTGTTTTTAAATAGATATTAAAATTTGTTTACTATTATAAATTTTTATTTTATCACCCCGTCTTTTCTCAATTTTTCTTACCCACGTATTAATTATGTTCACCATATATTATTATTGTTGTTTTAAAAATATTTCTTTTTTCTATTAATTTCTTCTGTTAAACTTTGTGTCTCTTTATCAATTATTATATTTACATATATTATTCACTTTATGTCATTCTATTTATATTTTTATTTTATTTTTACAGTTCTTAGCCCTGATGAAGGCTAGAAACTCTAGCCGAAATGTTGATACGATTAAATAAGTTACATCAATTTAATTGTGTTTTATTTTGACCGCACCCCCAACCATCTTCTCCTCGTATAAATATTTTAATTTATTTTTATGCATATTAATTATTTCTGTGGCTTGAAAACATTAACTGAAATTATAGACGTTTTATCACGCAAAAATCTAGGTGCATTCTCGTTGTTAAGACCTGCAGTTTGTTATTCAATTTTATTTTCCTTTGGACCAAGAATAGGGTACATTAATTGGTGTACTTGAAGCCACAGATTTAGAGTTGTTTTTGGCATTGTCAGAGAATTAACTTTTACATGAAAAAACAAACAACAAATTCAGAAAAGCAAGTGAACATTATTTTTACATCACAACAACAGATCGTTGCATTGAATTGTGACACGTCTGGCATAAACTTTTTTTCTTTTACATGGTGTGCTTTAGACTGGAGTTAATTTGTACCAACCCTGATATCTTTAGGAAAATCTCAGTAATGAATGAAACCAGAGTTTACGCAACCATCATTGGAATACGTTTAATTATAAATAAAATTAAAACTTTTTTGTCAGATGTTACACTATTCAGACAAAGCAACGAATTGTAAATCTTCAATTCTTAAAATCTTAAGTTTTGGTTTTTTGGATTAATTTATCTTAATCTGGAATCCGGACATTGTTTGTTGCAGCTTACGGCCTAGATATGCATTCGCTATCATTATTCTTCTAGCACATTTAAACAAACTTTAGTACAGTTAAATGACTCTAATTTTAAGAAATATGGACATCGGATATGATAATTATAAGAGTTAAGGGCAAGATATGATAACATCATTTCACCCTAACTTTTTATTACATTAAAACTATTTATAGTTGCTAGTTATAGTTTCCAAACTTAGTTGGGGGAATAAAAATTGCAGCAGTTTAAAAGAAACAATTTTTCATTTGAAGCTCCATATTAAATTTTTTTATTTTTTTTTTTATTTTATTTATTTGTTGATATTTACAACTGTATAAAAAAAAATACAACCAGTAAATTTGATCATAATTACATAATGATATGGATACAGGATGTAGAGAAACTACCCAGTAGTAGTACTCTAAAAACAGTTTACAATATAAGGTCACGAGGCCATCTTCTTTTTAGGCGCCTCGGAGGATTGCCAGGAATGGAAGAGGAAGCAAGGTTAGAAACGAGTGGGTTTCGGTGGTTAGGGAGTTTATTATGGAAGGAATAATATCGGGTTCGGGCTAGATCGGTTACATAAGGAACATTTAGGTCTTTATGGATGGTTTTATTAGTAACAAAATAAGGAGCATTGACATATTAAATTAAAATTCATAATCTTTATAGTAATTTAATTTATTATAATTACTCTGAAACGTTGGTTTACAATAAACAGTTTTCTTTTACTATTTTAATACCTTTATTGACCACCACCCGGACTATCTTCCTACAATCTACTCCATATGGTGCTATCTTCTTCCAATATGAGCTATTTACATTCTTAATATCTAATAGAACTGTTTTCGGTGAATAGTTTCCGAGAAACAGTTTTTCAAAAATCCAGTGCTCAACATTTCTTGGATATAATGAGAAATCAATATTTTGCCAATTTATTCTGGCAAATATCATGGAAACTACAACCTATGAATGACGTACAGATATCTATTAACTCTCAATCGAGGAATCGTGGCAAGTGTAGGAGTTTTCGCGATATTTTCCTCGTTTTTTCTTTATTGGAAAAAAATGTACCATTTTTGAAAATTGTATCTTGAGAACTATTGAACGTAAAGGACTCTATTAGAGCTCATATTTTAGAAAATTCTCTCGATTTAAAAATAATGTGCTAGGATTTTTTTATTATATTTTTTTTTATTACGAAGATGGCCCCGAGATCTGCTAATGTAAAATGTCAATAGAGTGCTACCAATGGGTAGTTGCTCTACACGCCTGTAAAACTCCATTTTAACTAAGATCAAATTTACTGAATGTAATATACAACATACAGTTTTCAATTTCAATAAAGATATTAAAATAAAAAAAGTAAAAGGTATTTTTAATGATATGGATATGAACGAACATTTTAGGTTTTTCTCGAACAAAATAAACTAAAATACCAATATATTTCCTCGTTATGGCATTTACTGTATTCCTGGTGTAGTATAGGAAAAATATCCCGTAATTTTTGGTTTTCATAATAATATGTTGTTTTTTTTTATTATTGAACATCGCATTTTTTATTTTTTTTCGGGGTTATATGGAGTCACAACTTGAACTGAGCGACGATATATATATATGGGGAGAGGTGATATTCTAATTTATAATAGTACTTTTATTACTCACATGACAGAGATGCCAAATGTTGCCTGAAGCTCGCCGCGCGCATGATGCCACACTGTGCGACTGATCACTCAAGAGGCGAAAGGATCCGCTATATCTGCAAGAGGTGGAGGGGCGACCGATGACTCAGTCTGAGGAACATCTCTCCTAGGGTAAGGGTAACACCCGCGACATCGTGGCTTGTCGTGTGACTGTTGAAGTGTTTGTTCAACAATCATCGATTACGATTTAATATATTTACACAATTAATTGTAGGAAATGGTTATTTATATTTTTTGTTGTTATTTCTTATGCATCGCTAATGAATTTATTGAGGGGAAATGCGTATATGTCTGACCTCAAATTGAATTATTGATAAGTTTGGATTTGATATCTTCGGTTATTGTACTAATGTAGTGTATCTGAAAAAATTTTGTTTAAATTATGGTTGTAGAATCAAGATTTTTTTTATTGTAATATTTGTTTACCTCGAGGTATTTTTTTCTGTATTTCATAACTAAATATATCCCTCGTATACCTTACTACATACTATCATACATTTTTCTTTTAATTA
>NW_027112103.1:186038-186716 GCF_000696795.3 Halyomorpha halys | reverse complement strand
TGACCATCTTCTTATACATTCCATTAAATACTTCATTTTCTGACATATTGAAATGTTAGATCGTATGATTACATTCTGTTATCTTACCTTGGTGACCATTTGTGCAAATACTGTAATGTAATTAGAACGCTTTACCTATTTAGGTAACCTGATATTTGGTTTGCTCCTTGGTTTTACCTACCGTGGACATTTACCACTTGTGTGGAATTTATTTTTGTATCCCTTTAGTGGCGGAATTATTGGTTAAAAAATTGCTTATCCATTAGTATGTATGTTACTCAACGTGTGAAAAGCCTTGAGGACAACCGAAACGTGGATGGGAGGATTATGTTAACTACGACATTGAGGACTTTTTATTGTGAACAATTGAGCGTGTGTTTATATATTAATATTGATTCGTAAAATAGTTTATCAATCCGGTTGTGGCAGATAATAGTTTATTCTGTAACTGTTGCCGTAAGTCAACCCTGTGGGTTCGGGATGCCTCTGAGGTTCAACCAGCCTCTAAAAACTGGGTACGTTCCCTTAATTGAGGGAAAAATTATGGGTTGAGAGTGATGATGAACAACAGACTTTCTAGCACATCCGTGTTCGATAAATAGTGCTTCCTAACAAAGAATTGAACCTCTGGCCCTTCATGGGTTGTAGTGGTACAGATTTTAATTTTTTAAATATTAT
>NW_027112103.1:178355-183910 GCF_000696795.3 Halyomorpha halys | reverse complement strand
TGTTCATGGATAGTTGCCATCAACGTTGAGAGTAAAGTGGACTAAGTCCTTAGATATTCCGATTAACTTGGAGATTATTCTATAGTTATGAAGTGGGCGCGTGAGTTTATAGAGCATCCATTGATAAATGGGAAACATTACTTCATCCTTGATTACACATTGTCATTTTGATTGATCTGTATTATGTCATTCGAGTAGTAATAATTGTGATGTTTATTTTCCTAGCCTTTATAGCAATGCCATCATAATCAAAATTAATCAATGATGCTAGAAGTGGTTGGTGGGGAAAATATACATTAGCACTGCTCTCTTGCAAGGAATCTCGTAGCGGATATTGTCACTCTGTCTAAAGAGTTTTCCAAAAACTCTCAATACGAAGTCACTTCTTTGAGTGACATTCTTACATTGTTGTGTGTATGACGTTTTCCACTCCAAGCAGTTTTTTTTTAATCCGCGATGGATAAATAACATTATTGTTAGTATTAAATGTATTTTAGATGAGGTATTCAGAAATATTGATCTAATGAAGATATAAATGTAAATAAAACATAAGATTTATATTTTTCACAGAAAAAAAAAATATTAAATTATTTTGGTTAGCAGTTTTCTATTAAATGTTCTGTTCCAGGTTAACACAGGCTTACACAAGCTGTTTTTGTTTTTTTATAACCTCTTTTCTAATCAGTCAAGATTAGATTCGTGGGACCACCACAGAAATAAATGTCGACCACCAGGGCTGGAATGACCACACCTCAATACCCTGAGCTACATACAGCCCAGGACAAGGTTATCAGGTGGAAAATATTAGAGTTATTTAGCATCAACTACTTAAAAAAAGTACAGCTTCAAATTTGATTTCTTACAACTGATTGAGATCTTCACAACATAGTTAATAAATAACTAGAAGAATTAAACAGTCACCATTACCTATTAAATTGTATAATAAGAAAATTAAGGAAAACTAAGATTCTTAAATATGATTATGATAAGGCAAGGTAAGGATATTATCACAGAAAGTAACAAGCAGTAATGTGATACTCTTGTCACCCATATCATGCGACAAATAATGTAATTAATAAATATGTAACAAAGCAAAAGAATAACTGAAGCAAGTAGGTTACATATTGTAAAAAAAAAAAAAATTAAATTACTCTTAAAAAATAATTTACAAGATTTAGGAATATAAACCTTTAAAGTTCCAAAGTTAAACATAAAACAAAATATTGACTAATAAGAAATTTTATGAATTCAATTATATACAGTGATAATCTGAAGATATACATAAATCATTTAAAGATTATAATGTTAATGAATAAGTTACAGAAACAACAAATAAAATTATTACACAATAAAATTAAAAATCATTATAGTAAATTGAAGGACTGAATTGATACGAAAAAACAATTTGAATATTGCCTGTAAACATTTTTTAAATATTTTATGTGAATTGGTATTTATTTTAGGCTATTTTTGTTGATTACTAAAATTGATTTTTTTAAAATTATTTATGTATTGCTATTTACAACTGTACATTATAATACATTTAGTAAATCTGATTTAAGTTAAATTGGAGTGATACAGGCGTGTAGAGAAATCACCCATTGATAGCACTATAATGACATAATTACATTAGCTGGTCCCGTGGCCATCTTCTTTTCAGGCGGAGGATTGTCAGGAATAGAAGAGGATGCAAGGTTAGAAACTAGGGGGTTTGAGTGGTTAGGGAGTTTATAATGGAACGAGTGATATCTGGTTCGGGCTAGATCGGTTACATAGGGAACATTAATGTCTTTATGTATAATTTTATTTGTGACAAAGTAAGGAGCATTGAGGATTTCACGAAGGATTTTGGATTGTAAGGATTGAATACGAGTGGAATTCGAAGGTTTAATGGAGCCCCAAAGCTCAACTCTATTTGTCCAGATTGGCCTTATTACAGTCATGTAGATCAGTCTTTTTTAGTGTGTTGGAAGTTTAGAACGTTTGTCTAGTAAGTGCTGTAATAGTCGAAATCGACGTGCAGTTTTCTGTCTTTTCAGTCTTGTGTGAGGATTCCAGGTTAATCGCATGTTCAAATGTAGTCCAGGGTAGCGGATCTGTTCGACAGGGGTAAGATTAACATCATTAAATGAAACTGTAGGGCAGTAAATAGGTTTACGACGAAGGATAAAGGTGATTTGATGGGATTTGTTGGAATTTATCTTAATCCTCTAATTACGACCCCATTCTTCGAGGGCTGTGATATGGGATTGGAGATTTTGGGATACGATTAATGCTAAGATTGTTAAAAATGAAAATATAATAAAAGCTGTTTTGTGATAGATTGTCCCTGAGGATGGTCTCATTGGCCAAAACGTTGGACTATTGAGGAAATAAAGAATGAAACTTAAAATTAGATATATTTGATTTATTTTAAAAACAATAGTTAGAGTTACATGATGTTTTACACTCAGGAATGTATAATTTGATTGGACTATAATTTTTTTATTCCTAATACAAATTTTTAGGGCTTTATATTTAAAAGCTAATTAACTTTTCCACAAAAATTAAATTGAGTTCTTCCTTTGGCCATGGGAAACATGGTGTTACTACTGGTGGACTGGTTACTACTATAGTGATTGGATAGGAGGATTTTATTTTAATTTTTAGAAGTATCCTGAGCATTTTTTCTATTATTATCGTACAGTTGAAACTCATAAAATTTTGATCAATGAAATGAGGAAGGACAATACGTCAAAGTTAACAATAGTCTGTATCGCTCAAGTCACCTCGGATAAGGCTAATCACCTCAAGAGGGTATTAACTCCGCCTTTCAACTTTCGCAGAAAGCGGAGTAATTGACGGAAATAGAAATACATTTCACAATATCTCAGGCAATTGGAGGCTTAGTTAGAATGGGATTATAAGTACACACTTGAGAACTGCTATTGGCAAAACATACGTATGGGCAAACATTACAGATGTTAATGTGTTTGTGTTTATTTGATTTTATCGCTTTGATTTATTTATCTAATATCAAATATCATGTATAGGATCATCTGTTTCCTTATAATTCTGAGTTTTAGAAGGCTCACTGATACTCTCAATTGGTATGAGAGGTGTCTAGAAGGCTCACTAATACGCTTAGTTAGTGTGAGAGGTGTCTAGAAGGCTCATAGGTTTTTGAAACTATTCTTAAATCGGTATTGGAGGAGCAGTGTGATTAATGTATCACTGGCAATGATCAAATCCAGAAGAATAATGTGGAAACAAATATATTCCTCCTTCCCTATTTGTGAGTTGCTGGAGAACAATTACATTTCTCCCACTATCAAAAATTACAGTGATAGTAAAGGAAAGTGGGAGAAAGCCAATAGTAGTATTACTCTTGATAAAATCGAATGGGCTCTTAACCCTTTATCGGCCTACTGTTGATCAGAACACATGTTCTCAGAGGTAACCTAGCACTTGGATACACTCCAACTAGATGGGGGACATCCAGGGTGTGCTATATACCCAAAATGGGAAAGAGATCGTGTGAAGATCCTGAAGCTTTTCGACCAATATGTCACATCCTTTCTGATGAAGACATTAGAAAAGATCGTGGATAGACATATAAGAGAACAGGAATTGTTGGCAAATGCTATAATTTCCAGACAATTTGCCTAACAAGCAGGGAAATCCTGCGAGGTAGCCCTACACAGCTTGGTCTCTAGGATCGAAAGATCACTTAAAAGTGAAAAAAGAAAACAACAAAAAAATATCACGGAAAAAAGATCTTCGCAGACGTTGAAGATGCATTTGACAAGACTCCCTATAGCGTTATTAATCATGCGCTAAGGGACAGAAGAATACATCTTATTGTATCCGTAAAGATAACCTCCATGCTGAAACAAAGGATCCCCAAATCGAAGCAGTGGATCAGGTCCAAAGGGGAGTGCCCGCAGCGTGGGGTGCTCTCCCCGTTACTATGGAGCTTGGTGGTTGATTCTCTTTAACAACCCTAAACACGGTAGGATACTATACGCAGGGATATGCAAATGGCATTGCTATCCTGACCGTAAGAAAGTATCCTCAGGTACTTTCAGGCCTAGCACAGACTGCTGCAAACATTCTGGTGAGCTGGTATAAGGACAATGGTCTGAGCATCAGCCCACTAAAAAGAGAAAGGTGATACATCTGGGGGTCATTGTGAATTACAAGCTACAATGGCACAAGCATGTGCTAGAGAAAACCAGTAAAGCCCTCTAATGCCTAGGGGCCTGTAGAAGCGCAATAGACAAGAACTGGGGGCTCAAACCAAGAATTGTTTACTGGCTGTACATTACTGCCGTAAGGGGTCATATGCAGCCCTGGTATGGTGGCACAGAGCCAAAGTATATAGGCTATAGGAATATACTACAGAGGTTCGCGTGCCTTATGATCACCGGAGCAATAGCTGCAATGGAAGTTATGCTCAGTCTGACTCCACTGCACCTGGAAATTGAAGCACAAGCTCTGAACACTATGTACAGGCTTGTTAAACAAGATGTTAGATCCAATGCTCTAACTAGGCCAGGACACGGGAAGATAATTCAGCGGATCTCTATGCACTGACTTACAAATCCGCAATTATAAAGGAACTAAACTAAGTGTCAAATCGATAAAACAAAGATACACAAATCGATCAATGGCATTAATTGCTTCACGGACAGTATCCTATCAGCCCAGGGCTAAGGAAATACTCGCAATAAATCATTGTGCTAGTACTCTCATAGAGGAAGGGCTTTCTGGAAGAAGAATCTACACAGACATCCAGGCTGCAATAGGGGCACTCAGTAGGCCCGTCCCTCGTTCTAGAGTTGTTGAAAATCCTGTAACATACAGTCTTCCAAGGCTGCAATGCAGCACTCGACAGACTCTCACGTACAAAGAGAATCAGCCTTGATTGGGTGTCGGGTCACTGTGGTAACACCGGCAACGAATATGGTGACAGAGTTGCTAGGAACGGCTCTGAAACCATTCCTTTCACAACGGAGCCTGTGTTTAGCATTAGCCTAAGCTTTGCCAAAAGAACTATAAAGGCGATCGAGGGGTTAAAAGCCAAGCGTAATTGGCTCAATAAAAGACTAAGACAGGTTAAGCTGTTCCTTGATAACACCGAGAAGACGAAGCGATGGACTGCTTCGGCTGGACAGGACAGGATAATTACAGGGATCTATACAGGTCACTGTAGGTTAAATAAACATCTGTTTACCCTCACCTTGGACTATATTTGGACAAGCGATTAACCTGGAATCCTCACACCATACTGAAAAGACAGGATACTGCACGTCGATTTCGACTATTACAGCACTTACTAGACAAGCGGTCTAAACATCCAACACATTACAAAAGACTGATCTACATGACAGTAATAAGGCCAATCTGGACATATGGAGTTGAGCTTTGGGACTCCACTAAACCTTCGAATTCCTCTCGTATTCAATCCTTACAATCCAAAATCCTTCGTCAAATTCTCAATGCTCCTTACTTTGTCACAAATAAAATCATCCATCAGGACCTCCCTATGTTGCCGATTTGACCAGAACCAGATA
>NW_027112103.1:175924-177990 GCF_000696795.3 Halyomorpha halys | reverse complement strand
GAGCTGATCAACTCCTTAAGCTTATTAAGCTTCTTGGAATCTACCAAACTTAAGCTCTAATGAGCTTACCGCAGTGCTGTGATGCTGATTGCAGTACTGGCTTGTTTGTAATTGGCGCACAATATGTCTTATTGGCCATCTTGGATGCATTATACCTCTAGATAACCCTTCTTGACAGTAATGACCAGAAAGGGAGTCATAAAAAAAGAAAGCAATTATAATATAATCATTTTCCTTGCACATGTACGCGCTATTTTCCTTTGGTTTTGATTTAACTGAGTATGAATAGTAACGTAAATAATACAGAGCGAAATTTTCTATATTTAGAATTGAACATGCCTACGTCATGAGTTGTCTGGGAGCACTGATATCTGAGTCATTTGCTGTCAGTATCGAGTGTCAAGTTGTTAACTCTTCTTGTCCATCTAAAGATAAATAATTACTTTCCTAATTGTTTTCAAAGTGGTTTATTGTGCGATTGCTGATTTTTAATACAATAGACCGCTAAATGTTGGCAAATATGAGATCATCTCAAATTTGAGTTATTTTAGGGAATTGTTTGACCTTTGTTATGGGATACTCTTTCTTAATTAGATTCGTGCTCTGCCGCCTGATTATTTCGGCGAGATCATTAAACCTTCTTGAAACTCATAACTGAACTTAAAGCTTTTTTTTTTTTTTTAATGATTTATTTATTGGTATTTACAACTGTATACCCATATATACAACAAGTAAATTTGCTGTACGTGACATAGTGACATGATAAAAACATGTGGAGAATCTACCCACTGACAGCACTCCAATAAAATTTCTATAGGAGAAGATCTCGAGGCCATCTTCTTTTCAAACGCCTAGGAGGATTATGAGGTAATGAAGGAAAAGCCAGATTAGAAACAAGTGGATTTGGGTGGTTGAGAAGTTTATTATGGAAGGAACGGTATCTGGTTCTGGCCAAATCGGCAACATATGGAACATTGAGGTCCTGATGGATTACTTGATTTGTGACAAAGTAAAGAGCATTAAGGATTTTACGAATAATTTTGTAATATATAATATTGGGAATACGGGTAGCCGTGGGGTATGGTCTGTGGCTACTAAGTCTAAGGACCCGAGTTCGAATCCGGCTGGGCAGAGAATTGTTTTCTGTTACACTGTACTACTCTTGTGGGTTCTGGAGCCCTCCTAGGGTCCACCTAGCCTCCTAAATTGGGTACCCTTAATTAGCTAAAAATCTGGCGGTCGATCGTGACTCTGACCAAATCATCTCCTAGCACAACCGTTGGTCTAGTAACAGTACTTCCTAACAAAGTACTGAACCCCTGACCCTTCATGGGTTGTAGTGGTATGAATATCAATCAAGTTATACGTTTTCTACTAAATTGTTAAATGAACTTCCCTATGGGGATTCTTTTTTTGGATTCCTTAATTTTATGAGATATTCTTATGTGCAGAGATTTTATTCGACATTGTTTTAATAAATATTCCGAAAGGGTTGCATTTGTCTTTACATGAAAGGCCAAAATATTATTTATGCAATACTACAAACATTTCACTGAACGAATAGGGTCTAAAAATAAATTGACAATTGGTTATTAAGAATAACAATACACTCTACTTAGATAGAGGGCAATCCATTAAGATACTGTCTAGGTTAATTCAAACACGGAAAAACCAGGTTCAATTTCCTTTAAAATAGTTCGTGGAAATGTATTACAACATTGAGTATCTAAATCCTGCAAGGGATATGTTTTTAACACTTTAATTAGTGGGTCATTTTGTTAACTTTTAACATTTGAGATATACTATAATAATAAATGCTTAGCGAAGCCGAGGGCTCCATGTCGATACCGCCAATTTCTGTCTAAACACATCTCTCCAGAGGTGCTCGCCCAAAGATCCGAAAGAAATTTACTAGATCAGTTTGAATTCAACGACCCCAACCTATTAGTACAAGAGCCCAAGAGGAGAAAAAGGGCAGTTATCTCACCCCAATTTTTGATTACTCTAATGAAAACTAGGTATGATTACTAGTCAAAATTGATGAGTCTGCCAAGTATAGGTAGGGG
>NW_027112103.1:173704-175714 GCF_000696795.3 Halyomorpha halys | reverse complement strand
TAGTCGGAATCTACGAGCAGTTTCTTGTCTTTTTTATGAGGATTCCTAGGTAACGGATCTGTTCGACAGGAATAAGTGGGGTATTATTAAAGGATATTGTAGGGGAAGAGGTCATGGGTTTACGTCGAAGGGTAAATGTGATTTGGTGGGATTTGAACTTAAAGCTAAAAATAAAAGTTCAATAATAAGCTCTAATGACATAAGAGATTTGTAAAGAGACTAATTGGTAGCAATCTTGGTAATATTTATACATTTTTAGGTTTTTAGTCTTCTTTTCAGGCGGCTAGAAAGATTATGAAGAAGTGCAAGTTTAAAAAGTTAGAAACTAGTGGTTAGGGGGTTTATATTTTTTACATTAAAAAAAGACGGTAAGAACTAACTGAAGAAAGAGTCTCTCCAAATAATTGTACTAAACTTTACGTTCATCAATTTGCTTATCGAGTGTTTCGAGATGGGGTTGAGGACCTGTAAGGTCTTGGTGGGGCGATGGTGACAGTTGCTCTAGCCCCCACCGTCAACCAGGCCTGGTTTAAGGTTTTATTAATTAAAATTTACTACCTCAATCAAATATACAAATAGTAAATATGATTTGAGTTTAGCAGAAACAGTCTTGTGGAGAATATTCTCCTGACGCCAAGGAGGTTAATCAGGAATCGAAAAGGAAGGAAAGTTATTATGGAGGTTAGGGAGTTTATTAAGAAGGATTGATGTTTGGTTCTGGACAAATCAACATCATATAAAACACTGAGGTCATTTTGTTTGTGATAAAGTTGGTAAAATTAAGGATTTTACTAAGAATTGGATACGAAAGGAATTCGGTGGTTTTGTGGAGCCTCAAAGCTCAATTCTCCAATAGGCCAAATAGGCCAAATATATTATAGTGTTACAAGTGACAATTGGAATCGACGTGCAGTTTTCTGTCTTTTATGAGGAAACAAAATAAAAATAATTAAGCACGAGCTAAAAATAGATAAATTAAGCATTATTGTTTTTTAATTTTAGACTAGATTTAAGATATTAAGTTCTAATGATGAAACATAATTAATTAATGAAAGTTACTAATATTAATTATATAATATTACTAAAATAATATTGGGGGGGTACGGGTAGCCGCGGGGTAAGGCCTGTGGCTACTAAGTCTAAGGACCCGAGTTCGAATCCGGCTGGGCAGAGAATTGTTTTCTGTTACACTGGCCCTCCTAGGGTCCACCCAGCCTCCTAAATTGGGTACCCTTAATTAGGTGAAAATCTGGCGGTCGATCGTGACTCAGAGCAAATCACCTCCTAGCACAACCGTTGGTCTAGTTACAGCACTTCCTTACAAAGTACTAAACCCATGACCCTTCATGGGTTGTAGCGGTATGAATATCAATCAAGTTATACGTTTTCTACTAAATTGTTGAATGAACTTCCCTATGTGGATTCTTTTTTTGGATTCCTTAATTTTATGAGATATTCTTATGTGCAGAGATTTTATTCGACATTGTTTTAATAAATATTCCGAAAGGGTTGCATTTGTCTTTACATGAAAGGCCAAAATATTATTTATGCAATACTACAAACATTTCACTGAACGAATAGGGTCTAAAAATAAATTGACAATTGGTTATTAAGAATAACAATACACTCTACTTAGATAGAGGGCAATCCATTAAGATACTGTCTAGGTTAATTCAAACACGGAAAAACCAGGTTCAATTTCCTTTAAAATAGTTCGTGGAAATGTATTACAACATTGAGTATCTAAATCCTGCAAGGGATATGTTTTTAACACTTTAATTAGTGGGTCATTTTGTTAACTTTTAACATTTGAGATATACTATAATAATAAATGCTTAGCGAAGCCGAGGGCTCCATGTCGATACCGCCAATTTCTGTCTAAACACATCTCTCCAGAGGTGCTCGCCCAAAGATCCGAAAGAAATTTACTAGATCAGTTTGAATTCAACGACCCCAACCTATTAGTACAAGAGCCCAAGAGGAGAAAAAGGGCAGTTATCTCACCCCAAT
>NW_027112103.1:170844-172954 GCF_000696795.3 Halyomorpha halys | reverse complement strand
GTTTATTTTGTCAAATATCATAAAAACTACTACTCCTACAAAGATAAACATAATTGACTATTGTGTAGTAAATTTAACTAACTATAATTTGAGCGCTGGCAGACATCAGTACGTCCAATGGTTTCTGAAATGAAGTTTTTCATAAATCAAATTTATTGTCCGAACAACTATAAATCAATTAATTTTAGTAAATACCATGAAAACTACTATTCCTACGAAGGTAGAGGTCAGAAACTTCTGATAAACTAGCTTTAGTTTGAGTGCTAAAATATATCAGTACGTCACATAGTTCCTGAGATATAGATTGGTCAAAATAAATTAACTAACTACTAATATTTCAGTAGATTTTTACGATATTTTGCTTTTTAAAAAGCTATATCTCGAGAACTATTGAACGTAAATAGCTCTTCTAGGGCTACTATTCTAGTAAATTTACTCTTCTTTAAATAATGTTCTTTTAGAATTTCTAGTGTTGTTGGTAGTTTTTAAGATATAGAGCTCTGAATGAAAAATTAATGTTTTGAAACAGCCGCCATTTTTTAATGGCCTCGGTTTACCTCTCAGACGTTTATCACTTGGATTGACGTTCGCTACTAAGTCTCACAAGCTTATTCGCCGCAATAGTACAACCTGCACTAACAAAAATAGTCACCACGATTCGGCTTTATTTAGTCTTATACATATTACGATTAACTCGTTCCCGGCCCAAATACTAAAATTGATAGTCCGGGTGGTGGTCAATAAAGGTATCAAAATAGTAACAAAAATTATTTATTGTTAAACTACGTTTCACCCCACATTGCAGGGCTTCGTCAGGGCTAAATAAGAAAACAAGATACAAATGTTTTAGAATTAACAGGACATTAAAAATAAGAAACATTTCAAACTAGTATGATATAGTTTTAATGAGAAGTCTCCTACAATTTATGTGTCTAGATCTATATTGAGAACTTATATCACACCTGGTTATATTTATTAACAACTTGTCTCCAGTCTACCAACCTATCTTATTTTTAAATATCTTATTATCTTTAATTTATTATATATTTTATAAACTTAACAATTGTTTTGAAATGTTTTTTATTTTTAATGTTCTTTTAATTCTAAAATGTCTGTATCTTGTTTTCTTATTTAGCCCTGCAAAGTAGGTTGAAACGTAGGATAACAATAAATAATTTTTGATAGCTTTATTGACCACCACCCGGACTATCTTCCTCCAATTTGCTTCATACGGTCAACTGTCTTCTTCCAATAAAATTACTATTTTTGTGCTCTTCCCTTAATGCCTTAATGCAAGATGCCACGTGTAGAACAGGAGGTATAAACTAAGAAATTTTGAAATTGAAAACTAACAGTAGAAAGTATTTCTTGCCTTTAACATCTCATGTAATCTCTTATTTATTTCGTTTTTATTATTCACCATAGAACTTGAATACTTAAAAAAACCACACCTTCAGATATATTAGAAATTATATTTACATAATTCATTATTTGAGAGGATTAAAGTCGGAGTGAAGTAAATCCATCGATATTTATTTACAAACACAAACTTTCTCACTAGAATTATGGTGATTCCTGAAATGTAAACGCTCAGTCAGAGTGGGGTGAATATTATTCAATTGACCAAAGACAAATACTTTTGTATTCGTAAATTTTCTTCTCGAACAACCAATTAATCGGAAAAAATTCGATTAATCATCCGAATACTTTTGTATTCATCATTATTTTACATGAATACTAAATTATTCGAGCAAAAAAATCAATTAACCACTCGAATACTCTTGTATTCGTCGATTTTTTATAATCTTTATAATCTTTTATCAGCGTATCAATTTATTTCAACTTTTCTGATTTCTAACATGTAAGGGTCCAACTAGATGTTTTGGGGTATGCAGAACATGAAAATTCTATCGATTTTAAGATCGCATGTAGGTTTATTTTAACTTCTCTGATTTCTAAAATGTTAGGGTCCTTGTATATGTTTCGGGATATACAGAATATGAAAATACTATCGATTTTAATATCGCATATCAATTTATTTTAACTTTTCTCATTTCTAACATGTAAGGGTCCAATTATATGTTTTGGGGTATGCAGAATATGGAAATTC
>NW_027112103.1:164044-170794 GCF_000696795.3 Halyomorpha halys | reverse complement strand
ATTTATTTTAACTTTTCTCATTTCTAACATGTAAGGGTCCAATTATATGTTTTGGGGTATGCAGAATATGGAAATTCTATTGATTTTAAGTTCGAGTATCACTTTATTTTAACTTTTCTTATCTTTATGAACATATTAGGGTTATCCCTTATATCCATTATCCCTTACATATTAGGGTTCCTTTTTATGTTTTAGGAGCTGTAGAATGAATGAAAGTAATATCAATTTTTAGATCGTGTATAGATTTATTCAACTTTTCTGATTTTTAACATACTTGGGTTCTTTTTATATTTTAGGAGCTTTAGAATATGTAAATACCGCAGAATATGCAGGTTACTTGAAGATAGTTATTAGAAACTTCGAAGATTCACCAATTGTGTGTGTTGAATACAGATTCTTGATATTTTTTTTTTTTGTTTACGAATGAAAATTATGTATATTTCACTTATATTCAAATCAATTAAATAGAAGAAACAAATATATCTAATGCGAGAGCTCTTGAAGGGGTATACTTGTTAATAACTTTTTTTTTATTACTTTCACTCTTTATAACCTATTATCTTAACAGAATTTTTTTTCCACAACAGGATAGTTCGATGAGTTAATTTTCTACCTTACTTGTTGTCAGTTTCATTACTTATTATTCTACACTACATTAATTACTACTGCCTCAATACTATTCATTCATGAGCTCATAATTAATTACTATGTCAATTAATATATCTTAGTAAGCATCCGTTTTTAACTTCCTTACAATTTTTAATTTATTTCATTTGTTAACATGCCTTTTTATATCTTAACCTTTATATTTGTTTTATTTACATGTCACTTTTACAAAACATAAATTAGCATCACCCAATTTTTTATTTTAGCCTTGATGTAGACCTGCAGAGTGGTTCGAAACGTGGGTTACAAACAAATAGTTTTTTTTTCCTGCAACCAGGAATACCTATTATCCATTTCTTTAGTTTCATCATTCTTATCAGATTTTTTTTAAAACGGAAAGAGAAGACTTAAGATCTAATCCAGCAATATTTAAATAGCCCCAGAAATTAGAAAACAGCGTGTAACCATTCACACCCACTTTTTTATTCTTTTTTTTTTCGTACTCTTCATTGAAATAAATGAGTACATCATACATAAATAATACATAAAATTTATTATATATTCATTTACTGAGTTTTCTCTCTTTAATTGCCTTTTGGCATTATAAGGTGTTGATATCTGTCCAGCTAAGGTGGTAAAGTCTAGCTATAACCAAAGGCTACGTCATGGAAGTAATGGGACATTAACATGGTTGCTAGGACGTTATTTGACTTTTTAAACAAACAATTTTAGCGAGTAGGTTGGTCGATGTAAAACGTTACAATCTCACAAGAGATCATAGCACTAAAAAAGGTCATTCTCCCCCCCCCCCCCCCGGACCCGCCCAACTAAGACCCTCAGACGTTCCTATATAGCCTTTGAAATATCTGCTTAAAACGAGAAGAGGACTTAGGATATTTAAAGAAAGCGCCTGAAATCGGAAAAACCTCCACTCCCGCCCTCCGTGGTAGCCTTACCTGACTTTTCAAACTTAGCAAGTAGATTGGTCGATATGGCATTAGTCGATATGGCATTGGTCGATATGGCATTGGTGGCATTAGTGGATATGGCATTGGTCGATATGGCAAAATTATAGCAAGTAGATTGGTCGATATGTAGAGACTTAAGATATTCTAATTGAACAATCTTTAAAAAGCGTCTGAAATTGAAAAACGGAGATATACGCTATACCCTATTTTTTCTTAACTATTATTTTTTTACACTGATTTTTATACGTAGTTTAAGGCTTCTGTTTAAAGCTTTCAACACCTGTCTGAATGGGACTAGGAGAATTGTACAGACGATTAAGGAAAATTGGTTGGAAAATCAAATCAGTATACAGCTTCCTATTAATTTTTATTAAAACGTTATCGAGTGTTTAATTTACCGTCCTCAATAATAAACAAACACTGAATTTCCTCAATTAGAAATACGTAAGTTTCTTTTTTCATGCATTACCAATTTCAATTACGATACCGAAAACAATGATTACAATATCGGAACATTGCAGCTTTAATTGTGTATCGTTAGCGTGCAAAATGTAATTACACCGATATATGACCAAATTAGTAAATAGCTTGTTCCACTAAGTTGCGACTGAATACCGGAAATGGTATAAATATTTGTTTTTTTTAAATTTTCAAATCCTCTTTATTGATATATAACTACAACCACAAATATATGACAACACAGAGCATATATACAAATTACATACTGACTTTGTTTGGCGTATGGCAGTATAAGTTGAGTTACAGACTCCGCTGAAGGCGGTTTCACATTAGTAACATACTAGTTGGGGGCTTGCATAGAATGGAGAGGGGCCATTCCGGCTGGTGGTGGTGGTGTGATGACTTCAAGCTGGAGAGCCCGAAGTCCTTCCTTCGGCGAGGACGTCTACTAAGGGGACAGTGCTTTGCCACCTCCCAGGTCTTGGTGGAGGGGGGATATCTCTAAAGAGCGGGTTGGCACAGGGCTTAAGACCATCAAAAAATTTGATGTGCCTTCGGCCTATATACTCCGGCACTGAGGGTAGCTGGAGTTCCTGGTGGATGGTGGTGTTTCTGGTCCTCTGTAGTGTAGTTCCACGGACAATTCGCCAGAGGACGGAATTCTGATAACTCTGCAGCTTTTCTAGCGTTGTTTTGTAGAGGTGACGCAGGAGCGGTGCACCATAGAGCAGAGTCGGGCGGATTATCGCCTTGTAGATTTGCAGCTTCAGCCTTAGTGAGAGTTGTGGGGATTTCAGGAGATGGTAGAGCCTGTAGCTCTTCTGGCGGGCCAGCTTAAGTCTCTCCCGAACGTGACTGGAGAAGGTGAATAAATATTTGTAGTAAAATATCCCTGCTATAATGTACTAGTATTCATCACTGTTAGGCGAGAACGAAGAAACAATACAATTAAATGCAACCAGATGTCCTAAAAGCTTGCAAATAACTGAAATATATATATATATAAATGAGAACATATATATGGATTGCACCAGGTCAACAATTTCAGCCATATACAATAAGAAATATATTTGAACTGAAAGTGAATTTTTGGGACATTCGGTAACTAGAAATTACGAAAAAAAGTCAAAGATAGAAAAAACATATTATTTTTCCATTTCTAGCCACCTAAAAACAATTTTAAATTCTTCATAAAAGAATTATATATATTTTTTTTTTAATTGGAAAAGAAAATATTATAGTAAATTTATTAAAATAAAAGCTATTATTGTACATATTTGAATTTAAAGGAGATCGTCAGGTCAAGTTATTTTTGTGAAATCAGCTGTTAGCAGCTAATCGGTTAAACCACTTCATTGAGCTTGGCTTTTCATGTATAAGAAAATGAAATCATAATTTTATTCTTGGACATATATCCCCTAAGAATAAATACATGGTTCACACATTATGATTTTTGTCTGTTAAGTATTTAAAAGTTTCTAGTAATCAAAATGAAATTACATTGAGATCTTGGCTTAACTGCTGTTTATAATGTTAATCAATATATGCTTAATTATATTGTTTACAATTATGCGGAAGTTTGGTTCTGCAATAAGTGAAGAAATAGGTGTTGTTTAAAGGAAATAGTGGATGAGGATTGGCTAATGGAGATGGAAAGAGAATTCCTGGAAGTTGCACGTATAGCGAAGGATTTACTGAAGGTGGCGGTTCTATATGAGGGTATATAAAATCAATCCGTTGGGATTTGGTGTTTAATGAATGTATGGATGAAAGAAGAGTGAGGTTTTTTTTATTTTGACAACTTGGAATAGAAAAACACCAAGGAGGAATTACCTTCGGGAGGTTGGATAGACCCACTTCAACTTGGTATGCCAGCGGGAACGGAAAAGGGAAAGTAATTCATGAGTCTCTTCAGTCTCAACTCTAGTCCTGCAGATAGCCCTCCATAGACCAAGGATCCGTAGTCGAAGTGGGGGAAGACGAGAGAGGATACTAGGAGCTGACGGGTGTTCTGAGGAAAGGAATTTCGGAATCTTAGGAATTGTCAGATTACAATTATGTATGGGATATATGATTATTCCGGGAAAGGTCGAAGGTGACTCCAAGTTTTTTTATTGTAGAATAGAAGTAAATCGGTTGGTTGTTAAGGAAGAGTAGGGGACAGGAAGGGAGGGAATGAAAGACGCGCTTGGAACCAATAAGAATGCCTTTGGTTTTTTCTTCATTCAGGTTCAAATCATTGTTTAACGCCCCTGCGTTAATGCTATGTATATCTTCTTGTATCTTTTGGATGCCCTCAAGCATCTCAGAGGGGTAAGTATGTTTAAGAGTGCCGTGGGTGTATGAAGGCCTCCAAAAACGGAACTACTAAACATCAAGACAAGCTGACGAGAACTTCTAGGCATTCTACTTGTTTTTGAAGTATTACATATGTTAATTTGTAAACCTTCATCCACTAAGTGGGGACTCGATGCCTCACCGGCCCTCTGCTATTGTTTTGGAGTTTACTGCGAATTTCTTGAGGCACCAGATTTGTGTTGGTCTCTGGTGCTTTCATCCACCAGGCAGGATTCAACCACCCACTGGCTCACCACCACTTTTTAGCTTCCGAGTCCTTGGGCGACCATCACTCAAAAAATATTCACTAGCCCTACTGTTTGGGCGACGTTAGCCATCTCGGAGGAGATATAGAGATTTATCTATTTTTTAGTCTTCCATCTTCTGTGATTGACATTCTTTTGTTGTTATATAAAATAACGAGTGTTTGTTTTTCTATTCATTATATAGTATTAGAGAGTTAATTATTTGTTTTTGTCTCTGTTCTATAAAATTAAGGTCAAGATTGTTTTATATTTAAGCATCTTAATTTTTTTCCTTTATTGTATGTATTTTATTTATTTATAACACACATGTTTGTAATAATATAAGGGTATAGTTTATTTCATTTTATTTGTTTATATTTGGTATAGTTGGATTTGTTTGTCAGTTGGAAAGCATATTTCCTTTTATTCCTTTATTTTCTGTATTATTTTGGTTCTTTGGGGGTTTTTCCTTCTATGGTCCTCCGTCTATTATGAAAATAGAATCAGCAATTAGATTTTTTTTTTACTCTTAGTGAGAGGTTGATATATTTTCGTTCACGAAAAGCCCCTTCAGGGTTGTATCCTTGGTCCTATCCTTTATACAGTTTTCACAGCTGATATCCCAAACCATTCGAACACTTTCCTCACCACGTATGCCGATGATATATGTCTATTGCCAGTGAACAATGATCCTTGCCTTGTATCCCAAACCCTCCAATCCCACATTACCACCCTTGAAGAATGGTGCCAAAATTGGAGGATTAAAATTAATTCCAATAAATCCCACCAAATCACATTTACCCTTCGTCGTAAACCAATTACCTCTTGCCCTACAGTATCCTTTAATAACACCCCATTTATTCCTGTCGAACAGATCCGTTACTTAGGACTATATCTCGACAAAGAACTGACATGGAATCCTCATACAAGACTAAAAAGACAGGAAACTGCTCGTCGATTCCGACTATTACAACATTTACTAGACAAACGGTCTAAATTGCCAATACATTACAAAAGACTGATCTACATGACTATTATAAGGCCTATCTAGACATACGGAGTTGAGCTTTGAGGCTCCACTAAACCATCAAATTCCTCCCGAATCCAATCCTTACAGTCGAAAATCCTTCGTAAAATTAATAAAGTAATGCTCCTTACTTTATCACAAATCAAGTCATCCATCATGACCTCAATGTCCCATATGTTGCCGATTTGGCGAAAACCAGATACCATTCCTTCCATGGAAAACTTCCCAACCACCCAAATCCACTTGTTTCTAACCTGGCTTCTCCTTCATTACCTAATTATCCTCGTAGGCGTCTGAAAAGAAGATGGCCTCGAGATCTTCTTCTCTAAAAATGTTATTGGAGTTTTATCAATGGGTAGATTCTCCACATGTTTGTATCATGTCACTATGTCGCCTACAGCAAATTCACTTGTTGTATATATGTTTTACAGATGTAAATAACAATAAATAAATGATAAAAGCCCCTTTGCCCCAATATAAACCGAATATCATAAAACAGTAACGAAATTAAAGATAAATAAAAAAAAATTGTATTGACTAACATAATGAGTAATGAATTGATAAAACAGGATAAATATCATTAAACAGATCAATTAATCAATCAAGGAGGCATAATTACTGACACAGTAATTGATAATGGTCTGATAAATTTGTAATATTGAGTCAGTAGGAAATATAGAATGATAAGTAATAAATATGATATAAAATTAGGAGAAAAATCAAATAAAATAAATATCTTGTGAAAATTAATTAAATAAAAATAGGTGAAAAATAGTAGTAAGTTTGATAAATCAATAACAGTATTACAGGATAAAAAATATAATGTTTAAAGCAGCTTGTAGAATGAAAGGCATAGATGAGAATGAAATGAGTTTAGTTGAAAACAATTTTACAATAATATAAAAATAGTAATTTAAAGGATAATGTAAACTAACTAAAAAGAACCAGACAATATCATTTAATAGTAATATAAAGGAGAGGAGATTGGATTGTTGCTGGATATTTTAAGTTGGTAAGAAATACAGGTTTTGAGGTGGTTTTTACTTTCACCTACATAAGAAGAATTGTATTAGGGAGAATTGTTTTATAATCAGTTTATATTACTTTT
>NW_027112103.1:155071-162799 GCF_000696795.3 Halyomorpha halys | reverse complement strand
CTAGAATCGATGCATTATGTTATCGATTTTGTTTGTTTTTAACTAGACTCAAATTTCTGTTCTGCAGGGTTTAGAATTATTAAAGTGTAAGTATATTTTAAATTTCAGTTTATTTACTGAAAATACTCTATGTATTGCTCATGCTCAGTTTCTTAACAATTTTCTTAATACTGTATTTATAATATTTAAGGTTGTGTGTTAAACAAAATAATAATACGGAGCTTAATTCTATTCTATTATTTTTTTGCATTTGTTTTAGATTATTTGGTTTCATAATTTTATTTTTTACTAAACTCAATATAATTCTCCGCATCGTTTTTTCCACTGGAAGGTAAAATCATTACGTTTTTAGTTACTTCAAGTGTTGTTTCAGAATAAATATAACCTCTAATGAACTTACAGCTTTTGGACCTCTTCTAGCTAAATGCTTCTAGTTTTTTAAATCTCAGCGCTGCAATTGAGAATCTAGAACGATGAAATTCTCTTTTCTTTTAAACGAGAACTAAACAGCAGTCAAAAATTAAAAAAAATATATAGATGAAATTGTCTTCAATCCCTGGAAGATTTTTTTCGATTGAAAAAGCTTGAAATAATACTTGTATTGAGTAAATAAGTGTTTATGTTGAAATAACGTCATGCACAAAACAATAATGTTTTTCATGCAGCATTAAATATTAATGCGTGGTTATTTAGGGATTTATTTTTATGTTCTTTTTTTTTCATTCGTATTTTATTTTATTTTAATAAGAATGTGATCTTTTATCACTATTACCTATTGCCCACAACGGTGTGGCAGATTATAATATCTATCAGTAAATAAAGTTTTTTAAATTTATAAAAAGTTATTTAGGCGGATTATCGTTATAAAATAATACATAAATACCGTATTAATGAGTTAGTTATTATGTCTTCTTTAGTAATAAATACATAAGTTTAATAATATATACTCTGTTTCATCAGTTTATTTCTCATTATTATCTTAGCTAATATATTTTTTATTTATCTTTAACTTCCTTACTATTTTTTTTAGAGTTTATGGTGTTTTGTTTATTCATGTGGGTCAAAACTTCGGTAATCGATAAATAGTTAAACATGATTTCCATCCTTCATGACCACATCCGTGACCATCTCCTTCTTAGTATAATTGATTGAAGTGAATTATATATCTATAATAAGTTTACTTCTTCCCGTCAATGTTCCTTGAAATAAACATCAAAATAAATATGAAAAGGTCCTTATCGAAATGTTTGTTTTGCAATCTCAGCCCGACCTCATTGATTAAGTGAAGGAAGTTTTGTAAATGAATAAAGGTGGCACTAGCAGTTATCAACTGAATTTGTTCTTAATGATAATTCACTTTTCCTTTTAATGCCACTTAAGTTTTATTTATTTTACTAGCCTTACAAAAATAATTTAAATGACGCATTTATCTGAATGTCTTATTAATTAATTTAATAGCAGACATTTTAGATGCGTATTGAAACCAAATGTTCCCTTACTCCATTCACTTTGTAAGTGGACTTATGACTTTCACATACTAAACAAACAGGTGTGAATGTATATTATGTATATAAATTATTCTTTTATTATTATGTGATCAGTTTTTTTATATTAATTCACAATTTTATTTATTCAAATCATGATATTATTTTCTTTTATTTATTTATTTCTAAAATATCTTTATTTTGAATTTAATATTTTTTCATTTTTTTACCTTTTTTTTCCTATTATTTCTTTTATTCTTCTATTGTATGAATGAATGTTTAAACACTAATACTTCATACCCTTCATTTGTGGGAGATTGTATTAATTCTATTCAATAAAATAAAAAAAAAACAAACACGAAATGTAACTAAACAATGAATAAAAGTATGAAAAATTGAATGAATTTGGGATCTAAATCCTACATATTTAGGGCCGGATTGAAGGGTCGGCATTAGAGATGCGACATCGATAAAAAAACATGGATGTTTTAAAAAATCTATGTTCAATACTAAAACATCGACAAAAAAACATCGATGTATTTTTTTAACCATTTCAGTAACATAAAGACTGTTCTAAAGACTACACATGCTCCGGCCAGTCAGAAGTGCTTTTTCAATCAATCAATAGGATATGGCTCCAAAAAAGATCAGAACATCAAGACTAGAAAAACATCGATGTTTTAAAATGTCGTTGCTTACAATACATTACCCATAAACATCGATGTTTTTCAACAACTATTTCAGAAACATAAGGTCTGTTCCAACGATCCCGCCTCCTACGGCCTGTAAGAAGTGCTTTTTTAAACAAAGAAATCGACATTGACTACAAAAAACATCGATGTATTTTGGGTAATGTATTGTAAGCAACGACATTTTAAAACATCGATGTTTTTCTGGTCGTAATTTATCTCTATCACGTTGTTAGCCGTGAAGGTTGGAGGTACTTTTTTATTCGACCACATTGTTGATAGGAATCTATTTATACTGTAAATTTTTGGTTTTCATTTAGTTACTTTTGGGAAAAAATGAAAAATTGGGACAAAACACCGATGATTAGAAAACATCGGCTTAAAAACATCGATGTTTTCAAAACATCGACATCGATGTCGCATCCCTAGTCGGCATTCAAGTGAAACATCACTTAAGAAGGTTGAATTTTGACATAAATCCACTAATCAATGTCTACGCTTAGATAAACAATTAAGTGAAAGTTAAGTGTTTTGAGGATATAATTTTTGAGGAAATAAAATTTAAAAAATTATATAACAATTAAACTACAAACGTTAACAGTAAATTGCAAAGAAAAGATAAAGACGTATTGAACTTCTAGATCTGACGTTAGGAAGGCGCTAGTGTACACATGTTTCCTACTTTGCCGCTAACGTACCCATTTACCTAAGTGGGCGTTTATTAATACCGAATTATGGAAGTACTTCTAAGGTGTGAAAACCTACTTTCATTAATTATTCTTTTTAGTGCTTGAGTGCCGTCTATGAGTTTGGCCCTTAGTGCATTCTTGTTTTACTGAAACGACAACCATCATTTTCCAACAACTAATTATTTTTTGTTCAAATATGGACTCAATAAGATTTTTATATATATGTATATATAACAATTCATAAAGTTTATTTGTTTCTCTCAAATTTATAGGATAATATTTACATCTGGTTAAAAAAAAAATCAAGGGAATTTAGACATTTTTAATTATTTATAGAAGTTTCAAACAGTTTTGTGGGTGTTAAGCATAAATGCAGAAAAGCAAACATAAGGAAAGACATATAAAAACGAATCATGGAATTCGCTATAACTACCTGCACAAAATAGGCAGAACTGAAACATTTTTTTAAAAATAATTTATTCATTGTTATTTACAAATTTATACATATATACACATCAAGTAAATTTGCTGTAAGTGATATTATGACATGATACAAACATGCGAAGAATCTCCCATTGATAGAACTCTAAAAACATTTCTAAAGGAGAAGATCTCGAGGCCATCTTCTTTTCAGACGCCTAGGAGGATTGTTAGACAGTGAAGAAGAAGCCAGGTTAGAAACGAGTTGGTTTGGGTGGTTGGGAAGTTTATCATGGAAGGAATGGTATCTGGCTCTCGCCATATCGGCAACATATGGGACATTGAGGTCCTGATGGATGTTTTGATTTGTGATAAAGTAAGGAGCATTCGAGAGGAATTCGATGGTTTATTGGAGCCCCATAGCACTCCGTATGTCCAGATAGGCCTTATTACAGTCATGAAGATCAGTCTTTTGCAATGGATTGGAAGTTTGGACCGTTTGTCTAGTAAATGTTGTAATACTCGACGAGCAGTTTCTTGTCTTTTTAGTCTTGTATGAGGATTCCATGTCAGTCGTTTGTTATTCAGATTTAGTCCTAAGTAACGGCTCTGTTCAACTGGAATAAGTGGGATATTATTAAAAGATACCTTGAGGCAAGACGAAGGGTAAATGTGATTTAGTGGGATTTATTGGAATTTATTTTAATCCTCCAGTTTTGGCACCATTCGATACTTTTAAATGTGAAAATTGTAGTGGTATATAAAACTTTAATGTCCAGTATAAAAACAACAATGAGAAATATTGCTCAAAGATCTAGATACAGATCAAAATATTAAAAAGTAACAGACTATGTAAAAATATGTTGCATCTATAGATATTTGGAATCTATAAACAAAAATGAATAATTTATAGAGATAGATTTATTGGAGGAAGTTAGTCTGAGTGAGGTCAATAAATGTATCAAAATAGTAACAAAGAACTATTTATTGTTAAACGACGTTTTGCCTCACTTTGGAGGGCTTCGTCAGAGCTAATAAGAATGACGTTCTGCTGCTAATTGAACAAGTCAGTTAATAGCAGCAGAACGTCATTCTTATCAGCACTGACGAAGCCCTACAAAGTGAGGCGAAACGTTGGTTAACAATAGATAGTTTCTTGTAACTATTTTGATAACTTTATTGACCGTCACACGGACTACTTTCCTCCAATCTACTTCATACGTTCAACTATCTTGTTCCAATATAAATCAGTTATAGTTATGGTATAGTATGTTAGTAAATCGATTATGTTTAAATCGATAAATTAATAATATTAGTAACAAAGGGCTTGGAATCCTACTGAGATTTCATAGAAAATAGGTAATTAATTTTCGGCTCTATGGAATAAACCAATACTACATGACAAATTGATGGAAACAACAGTAACGTTTAATGAACTAATTTAAAATTTTCTAGATGAAAGATAACTTTCCTCGATCTAGAAAGCAAGCAACTTTTTGTGCTTTTTAATATAAATCCATTTAAGTAATTATCTATTAAAGTCAAGAATTAATTTGTCTTAATGATAAATTGATTCCTGTTTCAAGGCAAACTCATGGTATTTTCCAATTATTTCGGCACGACTTGACAATATGTAGGAATAACTTAAGGTTTTGTTTTTTTTTCGGCCAAGACTCCCATTGGAGTCCTATACTGCTTAACCATACTGCCTGACCATGGTTGGGGGTCAAAGTTCTTCATTTTGTGGGCCGCCACTCAATGAAAAAAGTCGACGTCCCTGGCCGAATTCGAACCGGCACCACCAATAGACATCAAATTGGTAAGACTATGTCTTAACCACTGAGCTATAGGTGGCCCTAACTTAAGGTTACTACATCTATTATTATTTGAAAAATTCGGCGTTCTTCGGGGATGCTCGCAGATAGTAACCACTCCAACAACAGTTATTTCTTCATATGTTCCAGGATGTTTAAAGAAAATTCCAAGTCCTACATTCCTTAAGGTCTGATTTTTCTCCGAAATCAGAAAATGTTTATAAATGATCAAACTATGACTTTTTCAAGCTCAAAAGCTCACTATTTCTTTAATTATTCATCTAAATGAGTATTAGTTTTTTTTTTTGTTTTTTTTTGTATGGGCAATGAAGTTGTGAAGATAGTCAGGAGACAGTCCTATTTCATGATATATGCCTTCTTTTCTTCCTTCGAAATAAGAAAAATATCTGTTTTGTTGTGAGCAATTGTAGGATTAGTTATAACGGTCCGTCTGTAGCTGAGGTGGTTGAGACGAAGGTCTTAGCAACCTGAGAACTAGGGTCGTCGCTGGTTTGAATCCGGCCTGGAGGGTAAACTCTCATTTTCTGGCAGTCCCACGAAATAAAAGACTTGATCCCCTACCACGGTGAGAATAGGTTGGTCACCAATAAATACCTTCTCCCCTCTGGTCCAGTTCCCATTCAGCTTTAAGTGTCGGAGGGCTTGCAGAATCATAAATTTCTAAGCCAATTCTTAGTGTAAATGTTTTGGCTTTGTTGTGTCTCAGTAAATATACTGTTCGGGGTAACCTATGGCAACCGAAAGGTTGAATTGGAAGAGCTGCCATAATGTAGGCAATGGTCTGAAATGAATTGGGGAGACTCCCACCAGAAAAGCACTACCAGCGCCCATATGGCCAACAGCAAAATTTTGCCTCTTCCAGCGCTCTTGGTGGCAAGAGAAGTAACCCGGCGGATGAGAGAGATCCATATTGTTTTTGTATTTTGCCAGCACAGTTATTTTTCTCTTTTGCTTCACAAACTTCGGTAATGAAAATAAGTGAATAGAGAGACTCGTAGGTGCCCCCCCCCCCGAGCAGAGGAGAGAGAGAGATCAGGAAATGAGGGAGTTCAAGAGATAAGGAGGGAGAAGTCAGAGAATGGAGTAAGTACTCCTAGCAACAACTCACATCTACATCATTATCAACAACCTCTTTATATCTACAATTTTTCATAGCCCAGTCATTCAAAATTTATTAACCCATCTAATTATAAATGTTTTCTTTCGGCCACCCCTACACCACTTGCTATTCATATAATAGTTTTATTATCATCCAATCATGTATTATTTTTCATTTATATACAGTCCACTCAAACCCAACCAGCCAACCAAAAGTGAATTGTTCCTGGCATTAAGGTGAAGGCATACTTCATACATATGCTTTACTTCCAAGCACTTCTTTGAGCCGGATGTAATATACTGAATTATTTTCTTAGCTTTTTTACACATACGACATAAATCCATCAGTTTCTTAGCTTCTAATGAATTGCGGTAAAATCTACCGTGCATTTGTTTAGATATCCACTCATCAAATAGAAGTATTTGACTTTGTAAAGAGAAAAAAAATCATTAAATTCATTTTATTAGTTCATTAATTATTAGTATTTTTTATAAATGGTTATTACGTAGTAGCCTTGACAATCTACCTAAAAAATCTTTTCTTAGAATATTCCTTTATATGGAAGAAAATCTGAAGCCTATAGATCAATTGACGCTCAAGGATTAGCTGTTTCTCCTAGCTCATGCGAAGATATTGCTTTGTAACAGATAACAATACTCTCCTTTTCAACAGAGTTTGATCCATTAAGATAACCAATTTTAACACGGAAAAGCTTGTCTTAAGTGGTTTCGCATTCCAATACGGAAATGTTTGTTAAAAGAGGTTTTACTTAAATTAGGGTGCTCAATATAACAGTTTAATTAAAAAGTTTAAGAGACTTAAAACATTTTACATTCAAGTAAGTAAATAGATGATATATAATTTAGGTGTATCAGTTAATTATTAAATATCACTCAAAATAACTGAGGAAAAAGCTTGGACCACATTTTTTAAATATAAGACTATAAAATTATAGTTTTTGTTAATAAAATGTATGAATTTTTAACATCAATCGAGGTATGTTTCCATAGACTGTTACCTGAACTGAGAGCCTTAGTGAATGAATTTCCTCTTGTCAGGTAGAATAGGCGCTGGGAAAATTATTTTTGGGTTGGAATAATTACAAAAATATATTTGAAGTCTATATTTAACAAAGAAATTGGATGCATTAAACAGAACAAGAATATAATGAATATATACATATTAACAAAATGAAAGAATTATAAAACAAATTAATCTTATTCATTAATATAAAGGAAAAACGACTTTTAATACTTTAAAAAGATTTTAAATTTTATAATAAACTTTTTTTTTTCGGCCAAGACTCCCACTGGAGTCCTATACTGCCTAACCATGGATGGGGGTCAAAGTTTTTCATTTTGTGGGAGCGCCACTGAATGAAAAAAGTCAACGCCCCAGGCACCGGCACCGCCAATAGACATCAAATGTGTCTTAACCACAGAGCTACTGGCGGGCCTATAATAAAGTTCCAGCACATTACAAAAGACTGTAATAAGGCCAATCTGGACATAT
>NW_027112103.1:147499-154171 GCF_000696795.3 Halyomorpha halys | reverse complement strand
AAATATTATATATAATTTATGTTATTTTTTCATGCAAGTTAATAAGAAACAATCATACATTGAATTATGTTTTCTATTGCTATGTACTGTCTCGGGATGCCAGGATACCAGGATACTCGCTGAAGGAAATTATCCAGAATAAGTTATTGAGTCCTGCAAAATTATTATACTTGGATTCCTTTCCAAAGGTTTTTTGTCCGTTTACCAGTTTACATAAAATGTCATTAACTATATAATATAATAAGGGGTGGTATTATGTTATATAGTAGTAAATAAACTACATAAAGAAATTAGTATTTATTTACAATTTATTGATAAATGATGTTACTAAAATGATTGAAATGATTCAGATAAATAGTTGCCATTAAGTATGATTATTACATTATTACTTATTGCTTAAAATATACTTTTAGCTGCTTATTTGGATGATTCATATCGTTGTGTGGTGTGACGTCTTTGGTGTGTGTGTCGTCTAGTCATAAGGGATGGCGTTCCATGTCTGAAGAGCCCTCCTTAGGACTTCGTCTCGTCAAAATGGATCTTGCCCTTTCCTCAGTTTTCTTACTTCTGTACCTCTAGTGCTTTCGTATCTGTCCCCACTTGATCCAAAAAGGGGCGTCGTCTTTTTGGAATCCTATTTTTCATTGGTTATAAATTATTGGGAACCCACTGCCGATCACAGGGTACATCGATCTTTACCTTTTAATGGGTTCTGTTCCTTCGGAATGTGTGACCCATTAACCACTTGGAAGGAACTGTGGTTTCCATAGGTATGAAAAGCTCTGGTACAGAGGTACCCTTTGTTTGTTGTGAAGCATCCCTTCTTGGAGAACTGGATAGATCTGTGTAGACAAGAGGTGTTACGGTTGTCATGGGAAAAACAAAACACGAGTGATATATTCAGACGAGTGGGTTTTGTTTTTGTGAAGGCGACAGTTTGATTTTGGAACACGTATATTCAGACGAGTGGGTTTTGGTTTTGTGAAGGTGACAGCTTGATTTTGAAACACGTTACTGTCTTTACTGTTGCCAACCGAAATAGCACCATATGAGAAATGTTATCGTATGTGTTTTGTTTATTTCAAAATTATGGTGTTCTACTTCAATGGACGATGATTAACACTAGAAGTGGAAATATAGTACAGTGACGTTTCTTCAGCACGTCCTGGATAAGAGAGTTGTAGTAGGTGCCATCCTAAAACTTGTGGGTAAGGTGAGACGGAGAGGAAATATCGGACAACCTTAAGTTCGGCCAGGAGTGCACCTAAGGACTACGTGGGGTTTGAACTAAATTTTATTTTGTTTTTAATTTCTATTCACTTCTATACGCTTTTGGATAATAATGTAAATATAGTTATTAAGGTTAAGGATAAATCATAATTTGCGGTTATAGAAGGTTACAGATGTGGATTGTATATGATAAAACTTATAAAATTTTTATTTATTACATATATTTAAAAATGTGGGTTTAATGATGGTTATTGAGGTTTTTTCTCAATAAATTATTAATTAAAAATGAATCCAAATTTAAAAAAGAAAAACTATAATAAAATATTTCATAGAATATATAATTTAAGTGTATCATTCTTTTAATTTTCAAGAGTTTCTTCTTCTGAATCGTGATATTCTAAATTAATTATAATGATCCTTCTTTGTGATTCGTTTGTCATCCATCCCAACGAAATAATCCACCCGTGTCATCCATTACGATGTAAAATCATCTCAATTATATTTATCCTGTGGTGGACAGCAATGTTACAGTAATGTTCGCTATTTGCTCGGTTCATTATTTACGGCTTATAAATAGCCGTCTCAAATCGACCAAATTATTTGAAGGAAGCTCCAAATAACAAAATAAAAATCAAAGGGTTCTTAAAAGAACATTTATTTGGATAAGGTTAACAATAAAAACATAAACGTATAATAACAGTTGATTAAAATCCGTAGGTTGTTGACCCGTTGCTAGACGACACCAAACAAATAATCCCCAATCACCGTTATTCCTACATTTAAATATTCTTCTAAAATAAAAATAAATTTCTAAAGAAAGTAATACAAATAAAATAAAATAATATTAAATTAAATCTTACGACTATTTAGAAATGAATTATTGAACTTGGCGTGACAACTAATAACAAGCCTTTCCGTTACTGTTTGTCCTTCTATTGTTTGTAATTTCAGAGCAAGCACTGATTCTTTCAAGTACCGTAGCCACTCGACAAAGGATCGTTCGATAAGGCCTTGGCTAAGCCCTGATCAAGCATCGTTAGGACTTAACTTTCAAGAAATTCAATTAAACTTGGCGATGGCTACGGCTCTGCCTGCCGCTTTGCCGCCCAACTTGTTCCTGCGCTTGAGCTTTAGCAGCTTAAAGCCGTTAAGTTTTCATAGCAAAGGAGATTTTGATTATCTCTTGGAGGTAGTCTAATGGGCCCATGTTTAGAAATTTCCATCAAATATTATCATTATGTTTTTAAGTAAATATTAAAAAAAAGAAAAGAATACGGAAGTAATCCTATTTGTCAATTATGACGAAATGTCTTTGGTTGGTTAGTTTTTTATTGGTTATTTGTAAAGGTAACGTTTATGAATATTGGGTTCGTAGACTTTCCTCCTCATTTCTTACTCCTAACGAAATTTTTATTACAGTTCATTTATATACTTCTTCTTTTCTTTTTTTTTTTTTTTACAGATGCAAGGAGCATTTAGTATTTTTTTTAAGATCCCACTAAAGCCTGTTGAACAAATTCGCTACTTTTAGACCTCCATCTTGTCAATAAATTTACTTGGAATCCTCATACTAGAATGAAGCGACAAGAAACTGCTCCTAAATTCCGATTATTACTACACTTACTTGACAAACACTCTAAACTTGCTATTAACTAAACAAAACTCTTATACTCTATGATAATAATGGTATAATCCTATTCGGACATACGGAATTGAGCGGTGGAGCTAAACCAAACCATCGAATTCCATCCGTATTCAATTTGTACAAGCCCAAATCCTCCATAAAATCCTTGATGCTATTACCTCACAAATAAACATCCATTAACTTGGCCCGAATACTTCCTTTAATTCCAAAATTCTTACCCACCCAAACCAATTAGTTCTTAATCTCTCATCCTCAACATTCGAGGTATCAGAGAAGAAGACGGCCACGGTATCTTCTAATTTAAAGCAATGATTGAAGTATCTCCATTGTATGGTTCCTTCCCGAGATAATCAAGAGTTTGAAACATTTATTACATTTACTTGTTGTATTTTTTTTTAATGCAGTTGTAAACTTTGATAAGTTAAAAAAAAAAGTATCTTTACTGGTACAATGATAATATTATGTTGTTATGATAACATTATATTTATCAGTCATCATGGGTAATGAATACTGATAAATCTATTGGACTATAAAAAATAAGGGATTTACAAACTTGGGCGAAACGTTTTAGTAAGAAGAATAATTATTATTAACAGTTATTTCATCATAATTCAGTTTTCTAGTATGCACTAGTGAGTGCTGCCTCCCTAAAGCCGACCTATGCCATACCTTTATATTGTAACTCAATCGCTGATTCCTGTTATTTTACATTTGTAAATAAAAAAAATTGTAAAGATATAAGTAAATTAGCTTTGAGAATAAATTTTAAATGAGTATTGTAAAAAAAATGAGTAAAATATAACATTAAAAAATTGTAAATATTTTTAAGGAGGTGTTAATGGTTTATGCAAAATTTAGTTTAATCTTTTAAAGATTTTTATTAAGAAAACATACTTTCCCATTAAAATCTAAATATAAATCAACAATTTTTTCTCGATTTTTTTCATAATTTTCGGAATATAAAACGAATTTCCTATAACAACAGATTTGTAGCAAAAAGTTGCTTCTTTAGGTGATCAAAGGAACTAAAACAAAATAAATAATTAAATTTTTATAAATTTTATACAATATATATTCGAAGTATGATGACTTTGGGAGTTCTAATAAAAATTAAAATGCCATAAATACTACAGTATAAAAGAAATGATATGAAAGAATCTTTGAGATATGTAAGAATACTATCTCCTCATAGCACCAAATAAATGAAGGTTTGCCTATGCATCAAATTGCAGGAGTTTTATCTATCATCAAGCAGTTCACTATTTATTAACATTTGTTTTAAATTTGGAATTAGACAAACAAATTTAATCTACATACCCTGGTTTATTTTTATTACCCACTTTTTTTGTTGGTGTAAGTGAATCAACAGGAATTTGAATTAAAATTGTAATATAAATTAAATCAAGGAATATTAACTAGAACGTCCAATGAAATGCTTTAAAAGTGTTTATAAATTTTGAATTTAAACATTAGTCTTATTTCGAATATTCTTTTCAACTATGGAACTGCCAAATACAAAAAAAAATCTGGTATTGTGAGCGCATCACTTATCTCTTACTTGTTATTCTTAATACGGCCCTAATTCTTCTGTAGTAAGTAAGTAATGGCTTTTTATAGAAAAAAAAAAAAAGACCAATTAAGATCAAAAGTATAAACAACAAATTCTTATTTCTCTGTTGCTATAAATATTTCGTATTTTTGCGTTTCGTGATGTGGAAAGACCAAATAGTAATTACTATAAGTATTTCCCCCCAAATTTTAATTACTTTAGTGAAAACTATGTATGATTACTAGTCGAAATTGATATGTTAGCCAAGTATAATTAGGGGGCACAAAAAATGGCTTTTTCAAAGCGTTAATAAGAATTAATTTTTTATTCGAAGCTCTATATCTTTAAAACTACCAACAGCATTCAAAAACCTAAAAGAACATCATTTAAAGTTCGGTAAATATGTTTAAATATGAGCCCTGATAGAGCTACTTATATTCAATAGTTTCCCAGATATAGCATTTTAAAAAGCAAAATTTCATAAAAAATATACTGAAAAATTAGTAGTAATTGAATTTATTTTGAGAAGTCTGTAATCTCAGGAACCATAAGACGTAAAGATGTTTATTAGCACTCAAATTAAAGCCAGTTTAATGTACTGTAAAAGTTTATCTTCGTAGGTGTAGGATTTTTTTTTGTATTTGACAAAATAAATTCACTAAATGTCAATTTCTAGTTGTTTCGATAAACTTTTTTAATTTTTCTTTAAAATATATCTCAGGAATGATAAAGCACTCAAAATAAAGGTAATTTAACTTAATATAATGTAGTACATGACACATATATTCGAAGAGGCAGTAGTTTTATAATATTTGCATATGAATATAAATTTTGCACATGAAACTTTTTCTGAAAGTTTACTATTAATATTATTTATTGTTTATTATTAAATCACTTTATTTTAGCAAATATCATGAAGACTACTACTCCTACGAAGATAAACGTGATAAACTACTTTACAGTACATTAAACTAGCTTTAATTTGAGTGCTGATAGATATCTGTGCGTCAAATGGTTTTCTTAGATATAGATTACTCAAAATAAATTCCTTAACTTCTTATTTGTTTCTTTTTTAAAAGCGTTATCGCTGGAACTATTAAACTTAAATAGCTCTAAGAGGGCTTACGTTTTATCAAATTTACTTAACTTTAAATGATGTTCTCGTATTCGAGTATGTTGTTGGTAGTTTTCAAGATATAGAGCTTCGAATGAAACATTAATTCTCTTTAACGCTTTAAAACACAACCGCCATTTTTTATTCCTCTTACCTATACTTCGCAGACTCATCAATTAAACATAGTTTATATAAAGGTAATTAGAAATTAATGCGAAATAACTGCCTTTGTTTCTTGTACTATATGAATTTTGTTTTTGCCAAGAATACGACAGTTTAACATAAAGTAATGAAGCCATAAAACAATTATGAAAGATTCATTATTTATTCATAAAATTCTTTAATTTGTATTAGTTTAATTTATCAAAATGAAAACTCTTAATTTTTGATCTATTGAACAAATTAATGGTTATTTAGAAGAAGATTTTTTTTAAATTCTTCATTTAATCCCTGTCAAATTATTTCAATAAGGAAAACATCTAGCTGATATTAAAGACCATTTAATTGTCCTAATAGTTAATTTTATTAACATTGAAAGGTCTAGTTTAATCAAAATCGTTTGAGTCGTTTTCGATTAAATAAAAAAAAAAGATGTTCTGGATTTTCTTTTTAGGAAGTCTGGTAAGTCAATTTCAATAAAAAAATTTTGAGGTTGAAAAACTTCCAATTTAAATGTAATTTATTTTAAATTAACATGTTGTTGCACATCGTTTCAGGACTGTTTCCCCATATTCATGTACTTTAATTATCCTACAAACAATAACAATCCTCATCCATGTTTATTACAATTCACACAATTATATTCACCTCATAATCAGTCAAAAATTTGAATTTCACAAAGGAAATCATGTCTTATCTACATTGATTGGAAAAAAGAATTGCTTTACACTGTTTTCACTTTAATATCATTCCTTATTGATGCATTCTTCACCTCTCTTAAGTACAACCATAGCTCTATATTTCTAAATACCTCTTTGGACCTTATCTTATGTCCAGTGTGCTGTTTGGATACCTCCCTATTTATATGCCCCACTTTGTATATTTGTATTTTAAATTAAACATAGTGATTTTTTACTGACTGGACTGTTCTAAACGCTCTGATTTTTATGTCTTTATGTTGAGTCTATTTTGTAA
>NW_027112103.1:140714-147449 GCF_000696795.3 Halyomorpha halys | reverse complement strand
ACCAATTAAGATCAAAAGTATAAACAACAAATTCTTATTTCTCTGTTGCTATAAATATTTCGTATTTTTGCGTTTCGTGATGTGGAAAGAACAAATAGTAATTATTTCCCCCCAAATTTTAATTACTTTAGTGAAAACTATGTATGATTACTAGTCTAAATTGATGAGTTAGCCAAGTATAAGTAGGGGGGGACAAAAAATGGCTTTTTCAAAGCGTTAATAAGAATTAATTTTTTATTTGAAGCTCTATATCTTTAAATTTTTTATGCGTTAATTTTAAACTTTAAATTAACATCTTGTTGCACATCGTTTCAGGACTCTTTCCCCATATTCGTGTACTTTAATTATCCTACAAACAATAACAATCCTCATCCATGTTTATTACAATTCATACAATTATATTCACCTCATAATCAGTCAAAAATTTGAATTTCACAAAGGAAATCATGTCTTATCTACATTGATTGGTAAAACGAATTTCTTTACACTGTTTTCACTTTAATATCATTCCTTATTGATGCATTCTTCACCTCTCTTAAGTACAACCATAGCTCTATATTTCTAACTACCTCTTTGGACCTTATCTTATGTCCAGTGTGCTGTTTGGATACCTCCCTATTTATGTGACCCACTTTGTCTATTTGTATTTTAAATTAAACATAGTGATTTTTTACTGACTGGACTGTTCTAAACGCTCTGATTTTTATGTCTTTATGTTGAGTCTATTTTGTAATGTCGGCGTAATGTGTATTTAAGTGTTTCGTGCCCGTTTTGTAGTTTACTAAGTCTTGTATGGTTTTTGTTATAATTATAGCTTCCAGAAATCTTCTTCTTTTTGTGTTTTGTGCTATATCTATTATTTTAGGAGAAAAATGTGAAACTGACTCTAAAATTAACTAAACAGTAGTCTGTAGGTCGTACTATTTATGTAATATATATAATTTCAATTTTGTAAGACTTTTTTGAACTATACTAATAGCGCGCCTACGTTATATCTCAATTTTACTGAATTAAGCATCGAAGGATAAAGTGTGGCCACTTGTACACAGGTTTCAAGTACCTATGTAAACTTTTTAGTCCACTAGTAGCTTTTTTTTAGCCTCTAGTAGTGGTGCTCCTCTTGAGTAGCCTTCTTACCCTTAGTGTGAACAATGCTTAAGTTGTTCAATTAGTTTATGTTTAATATATTTAAATAATCAGAGTTTCCATTAAGTTAGGTTTTGTAGGTTGTTATTAAGTATTTATATTTCTAAAAAACCTATGCATATGCAAGCATGTTATCATTTATGGGTCTCACATACATCATTAGTTATATTTAATAAACACCTGTGGGTTTATTCTTGATGATTTAAGATTAATACTTATATTTATCTATCATATCACATATTTTCCTGAAAATCAAATATCTTAACCCATCATTGGTCGCTGCGTGAGAATTTCTCTCACTTTAAGTGTTTTTCGGGTCTGGGAGCTGCTAGAGGGACCCTGTAGTTCCCATATTCCTGGAATCTGTAGTTCATTGTCTTTTCTTTCTATACCTCGCCTTCTCCCCTACTCTAGTAGCTCTTGAGACATTATCTCACGCGCGACTAAGGCTGCTATAAAAATATTCGAGTTGTGAAGATTTTTCTCATGCGCAACAAGTGTATGTGGAAAACATTAGCAGAACTAGGGAAACGTAGGCTTGAAGAGGTAGGAACTTCATTAGGTACGTATTATTTACTATGAATTGTATTTCGATACTCGATTAGTGTATGTGTAGGTTGGTCTTTATAATTAAATATGGTATTTTCACTTCATCGCTGCACCGTATGAATACAATTTTTTGTTAATATCTGAGTTATATTCAGGCATTGTAAACAAAAAAGCATTGCCACCAGTGTAAAAGGCCGATATGCCCCAGTCATACGGTGTTCATTTGCACCAGTTATGCAAAAGATATTTCTTCAGTCTGAGCATTTTTTTTTTTCAAGACTAGAGTTATCCTCTAATGTATATATAATATGATATTTCTGTATTTTAAATATTTTTATAGCTTTATCGCTAAAGTTCGCTAAAATATTATATTATGTTTATTACCATTTTATAGTTATGTTTGTTTTTTTTTAAATTTTTAAAAACTAGTTGGCTCTTGTATCAGAATTACGTTTTTTAAATATTTTTTTTGTTATGCTTAAATAAACCTAATCTAAATCAAAATTTTATATTTTAAAAATACGTTCAAGAGCACTACATAAGATATGTGAGAAAAAGTCTCACGCGAAGCCATTCATGTTAAAATCAACCTCGCAATCGATGACCGATGACGATTTGAGTATAACTTAATGGAAGCATAAATAGGTTTTTTTTTTTTTTTTTGTAATTAAAATAATAGTTACAAAAAATAGTTTATTGTCTTTGGAATTGGTATAAAATTTCATTTGTAAAAATAAGTTCTTAGTAATTTATTTGACAGTCAACTCAAGCAAGGACTTTTTTCTTTGGCGTATTTTCCATTTGGCCAATCGTTTTTCCCGCTGTTTCGTACATCAGCCATAACAAGAGAAGTCCTCCAACGAGACCGGTCAAGCTGTAGAACCAGAAGTTCATGTAGACGCCAAAAATCTCGTTGACTGGGGTGTAGAGCTTTAGGACGATGAAACATAAGAACGCAGCCAATCCCTCGGTAATACCGCCAGCTACGCCTCTAGTACTTGCGCCGAACATTTCGGACTGAAGGGTTTGCAAGAGTGGTCCAAGGCCGATGTCGGAGAAGAAACAGTACATCATTAGGCCGACGTAGAGAGCCCAGGTGTAGTTCGTGCTGTCGAGTGAGGTCTTTTCGTGTATGTAGTAATACCCACCGGTGAGGAAATGAGCCACAAAGCATCCGAAACAGGACACCAGCAGCAATGGCTTCCGACCGATCCAGTCGGACATGAAAGCGGAGACTACGGCGATCAGGGTTAGGAGAACAGCCAACAGGATGGACATTTCTTCAGCAGAAAGGAATGATTCGCCTCTTGAGAACGTGTCCAAAGCGTAGTTCACGATGACTGGCATTCCAGTTAGGAACTTGGTGATGGAGACGATTTGCACAATTATGAAAGCCTTCCTCTCGACTTTGTCTGTGAACAGTATTTTCCAGGATCCCTCAACTGACATCTCTTCTTTTACTGCATTCTGCATGTCTTCCAGTTCTTTATCGACGTCATCCCCATCCCTAAAATATTGGAGGACTTTTCTAGCTTTTTCCTCTTGTTCAGTCATTAATAGATAGTAAGGAGTTTCTGGCATGAACATCCAGACTAATGTGAATAGGATTGGAAGAGGGATGCAGACATAAACAAACATATCGTAGCTGAGGTAAGGACCGAAAGAGAAGGCGTACAAGGTTCCCATGTACCAAGTTGTTTGGAAGGTTCCAGTTAGCCTCCCTCGCAACTTAGGTTCTGCGACTTCTGCTGTGTAGATCGGTGTGATAGTGAAGGCCACTCCTGTCGCGAGGCCGGTGAGTATTCGGACAATGCACAAGCACAGCAACGTTTTGGATATGAGGGTCAGAATCCATCCCGCTAGGCAGAGAGGGCCTATGCTCATGATTACGTACTTTCGTCCAACCCTATAACAAAATTTGTTTTTATTTATTTTTATATATTATAATCAGCCACAACCATGAGCAATTAGTAATAGAGATAAATTATCACATTCATTTAAAAAAAATACATAAAAAATAAAATCTCTATTTGTAAATAAACAGAAGATAAATAAAATGAAATAATCAAACTAGGATAAAATAAAATAAGTAAAATTTTGAACTAATATAGCAAATAATAAAATAACTATTAATTACATTTACACTTTTATGTACAATATTTACACTCTGAACTTGCTGATCACTGAGCCCACTCTATCCCCCTCACAGGAGGGATAGCAGCGCTCTCCCAGATCACCGCGTCATTGATAAAGAGTCGGTAGAAGCTGAGTAAGTACTTTGAAATATAATAACAAAAATAATTTATTTTTCAATCAATCCAGATGTTCCAGCCGCTGCTAGTAAAGCTTTGTGCGAGGACTTTTATGGCCATACCTCATGTGACGTAGCAGCCGAGACGTAAACAAAGATCTCAGACAAATATAGTCTCATTTTAATTTGTGATAATTGTTGTCAATACCTTAAATTGATATATTCAAAAGTGTAAGAATAAATAAAGACGTAAATAGATGTTTCTGATTTTCTAAAAGCAAACGTCATACATGCTACTCTACATGGCCTTTTCCAGCCCGTGACGTCACTAGCTAAAAAAAAGCTTCTATATCTAATCTCAAATAGATTCATCCACTTTCTTGGGGTACAATGGTTAACAACAAGACTAGTGGTGGATCACACTACTCTGGGGCCCTCTATATTTTACCTATCAGAGCGCAGCAAAGGGCCAATACCCCTCGGGTATCTCTCCTTTACCAAGGTACTATATGGTGAACTCTAGAGTGCTAGCGAATGTCACGGAGTGGAGTTTTCGTAAGAGCTCGCCGATCGTAAGTGTTTTGTAAATGCACCTCATCGGAGCGTCCTGTCATATCTCCTTCTATTCAGCTAACCTAACGTTATCGAATAAATATTGCCTAAATCAAAGGTTCCCAATCTTTTTCGGTCAGATACTTACTATTTTCGTACTTTTTAGTGACTACAGCGTGCGTGAGGAAGCCGTTTTAAAAAGATCCGGGTTGGATAGAAAACGATGAATGACTCGAAAGTTGCTAAATTCTTGGAATTTTGTCAGCATACACGATTGATTTTTGCAAAAATTCCAAAATCGGAAGTTCCAAGAAAATTTCCGAATTTTTTAGTCGAATATTTCGCGGCACACTCGTGGTGGCATCACAGCGCCCCGGTAGCCGCGGCGCACACTTTGGGACTCATTGGTCTAAATCCATTTTTTTTTTGTTTCCGAACTTATGGACGAGATTTTATATTTTGGACATCAGGGATTGTTTTTACTGGAATATTTTTAAACCTACTGTACATAGCTGGTGTTATGGATTTTAGTTGATTGTTTTGGTTATCATCGGTTTTCAGTTATGTGTGTTCAAGAACTCCCTCTACTAACATTGTTCGTTTTTTTATTCTATATATGGAGGTTAAGATAAGATTTTGCTAGTAATGGACCTTTCTCTTACCTGTTAGTCAAATCACCTGCAATAAACGGTCCAATGAAACCGCCGACTTCTAATATGGCGATCAGCCAGGAAACGTCCTCAGTGCTCAAGTCCAAATTGGGGTCCTCTGCGAGCCGGATCGTGATTGGCTCAAACCAGCAGTAGGCAACGCCCACCACCATTACTGATAGTTGACCTAGAAAGGCATAATATGATAATAATATCTATTTAATACATATTATACAACAAAAAGCAATTTTGATTCAGAATAGCTATTAGTGAATTCTAGAAGTCCTGAACTAGTTAAATAAAGTTATGAATAATAATAAAGTTTTAACAAATAGTGACTGTGATAAATGATTTTAAGTTTGGTTTTAATGTGAATATTGACTAATTAGAAATTGTTGTTTTGACCTGGGCAGAATAGCCTGCATGGAGTTAGAGTTTTTAAATCATATAATTCCAAAATTGTATTAAGTAGATTGTCCCTGAGGATGGCCGAAACGTCGGACTTATAAGAAAAATAAAATGTGTTGAGACTAAAATGGATAGAAATTAAATTATTTATTTTTTAAAAAATTTTCCAATCTCAGGAATTTGTTTAAGATTATAAATTATTATTATTATTATTATTTTATAGGCGACGGACCATAGGTCTAAATCCTCCATAAAAATTGGAAAATACATCGCGCGTTTTTGACGTGTTTTTTTCGTTAAGTGGGTTTGTCACTACCACGGCTATTGTGAGTGCTACCCATTGGCTAACGGGCCTCACAAATGCCCGGGGGGAGGTTGTGAGTGAGTGTTTCAATATTTTATGCTTGAAAAAATCCCAGGTGGGACCGGAATCCGGTCTGACAACCTTTGGCTTAGTAGACATGCGCGTTGCCGCGCTGCTACCATTTCCCCCTTCAGCAGTCATTGACATTTAATAAAACGTTTTCTTAATGATATACTAGTTGTTCATATGATCACAAATCTACCACATTTTCTTTGGTAATTGTAATTAACTCCTAATCGATCTGCACTAGAAATATCTATTTTCATTGCTTAATTATAAATGAATATTGATAGTATATCTAAAAATAGAACGTAGTAGTGTTTGAATATTTCAATGTTTATACCGAGTGTGAGTAAAATTGACTCACATTAGTATTGTTGGGTTAATGGATATGCTAAACAATCGTTTATTGGTCATTACAGTTTGAGTTATTAGAGCAACTACGATATTTCGTAAGACTGTTAGTCCGTTAGTCTGATTGGTGAGTGATGATTTAGAGCATTATTGAGTCAAACTTCATTATTTTAGAAAGGGCCCCTTGAATCCTTCGCTACTTAAATCGATTATCAAGAGTTTAGGGGTAGATATTATTGGAATTCTTTCGAGATATTTACTAATATTATAAGATTTTCGTCATATTTTCTCAGAAAATAACAGACTTTTACATTGTACCGTAGGTCCCTTGAGCGGCAGTGCTGGTCTTATATCCATTTCATAACCCTTACACTGGGGTTCAGAGAATATATGATTCGTACAATGAGTTCGGTACTATTCTGAACTGGCCGAAATTATCAGGGAGTATTTGGTTTGAATTA
>NW_027112103.1:137552-140664 GCF_000696795.3 Halyomorpha halys | reverse complement strand
GGGTTCAGAGAATATATGATTCGTACAATGAGTTCGGTACTATTCTGAACTGGCCGAAATTATCAGGGAGTATTTGGTTTGAATTAAGATTACAAATTTCAGGAAGCAGATCTTATCCTCTTGAAATATTTGTCCATGTGTTTTAATGATCTTTAATATTTTGGCAATATCTATAGTACTTCCAAGTAATTGGGTTTTTGGATCAACTTCATTACAATTTAATGAATGACTAAATTTCTGTGTACGATTCATCTTCGGGATCCATAGGGCGCCTCTGTTTCCCGTTTTTATGCAGAGTTGAAGAGGCTTTATCCTTCCTACCGTCGTAAGTATTTCCTGGTATCCTTCATCTTCCAAGTCATCCAATCCCGCCGTTCTTCATATATCTCCAAGCTCCTTCAATTTAAATCCTCTATTCGGTCCCGCATTACCCGTTACCGGTCTTCATATTCATACACAAGGGCCCACCGAACCGCTTCCTTCGATAGATCCATCTCTTCCAGCATCCGTTGCTCCAATACCCTTCCTACCTTTAAATCCCGCCTGTTCAATCATTTCTTATCCATTTAGATTCCATAAAATTGTAAATATGTATATAAACTTTTATATCATTTTTAATTATTTTTTTTTTTTTATTAATTTTTTTCTATTTTTCAACTGATTAAAGTGTGAAAGTAACATAATTTTTTATTATGACTATTTATATTGCGTTGTATTTTTTTAAAGTATCTCTGAGGCTCCTCAGCCCTCATCTGTTGATTTCTCTGTATTATTCTAAAGGGACTCGTCCCAGAATAAATAAAGTATTATTATTATTATTACAGTATCGAATTCATAAGTGTAACCTGAACTGAGTAGGTTCAATAGACGCTTTCCTCTCTCCAAGGCAAATAATAATCTAGATTATTAATAATGTAGGTTATAGTAATATAGGTTCCAACCCATAAGTATCTCTTTAAGGAAAAAATTAACTTTAGTAAAAGAAAGTAGGAAAAAACTGAATAAATTAATAAGAATATGAACAATTTCAAGTATATATTATTAAAAAATAAATAAATAAATTACTCCTCTTTACAATAAGGCAAACAAAAGAAATTTTAACCTAATAAAACCTTTTATCTTTAGTTTAGAAACCAAAATAATTTTTTAAAAAGGGCTGAAATATATGTATTTACGAATGGAATAGGAATTTAAAAAATAAATAACATTTAGGTATGAATAAAATAATGGAAAAGGAATAGTTAGGACCATTGATGAAGGATTATTTACAATAAAAAGTATTGAAAAAAGAAAAAGGTCCATGTTATCTATTGATTTTCTATTATTGTTTATCGCACTATTGGTAATATGCACTAAGAGCTTAAAATATTAATGTGCCTCTATATGAAATTTTTTTGAAATTAACAATTCTAACCTCCGTCCATGAGGAGAAACTGGTACATTCGCATTCACTCCAGAAGGTTTATCTGTCCATTATTTTATTTATTTTTTTTAATCTTACTTAATCTAGGAAAAAAAATTATATATACACATATTTACATTTTATCTTGTTTTGCCTGATGGCATATCTGTCCATTAAAAATAGGTGCCCCTATATAGACTGGCCAGGTACATACTGCAATAAGTACGCTACTGGCAAGAGACTGCCATTCATAGCAAACAAAATGAAAAAACAACTAGCGATCGTCTGTCGCTATTTTTTGTTACTGTTAGGGATTGCAACAATTATTTACTAATTGAAAAATAAGATCATTTATAATTGAAACAAATCCACTTTTACAACATATAACACAACTACTAATCACAATAATTCTATTCAATCAAAAGATTTAATATTACAGGAATTTATAAATAATAAATAAAAAATACTACTTTTATTGTTGCTTCAACAGGTGTATTAATGTCGAAATATTTTTCAGCTATAACTGAAATCTAATAAACAGTTTTCGTTAGCTCTTAATATTCAATCCTGATTTTTGAGAAATGAAAAGCGAAAATGGACAATAATTAATAATAAAAGAAAAAAAAAAGGTCGAGTTATTTAACCATAACATACAATATTATGTAATTTTAAATGCAAATAAACTTTAGTTTTTGTCCTAGTGTTTACTTAGAACGTCAGAGTATTTTCGCAATATTTAACTTATTTTTTTGCGTCGTGCCATAAATTTTTTATACAAACTCTCATCCGAAATTGTTGTTTAGTTACAGATTTAACAAGGGAAAAACTTTCAAATATACCTGAAATATTTTCTGATATGTTTTTTCTCTTTTCCCTCGGTCCCTCTGTATCTGTACTCTTCTAACCTTGTCTTCCAGAATTCCTCATCATTTCCTCTCCTTATTCTAAATCCCCTTTCTCCCCTCTACTTTTATTCATTTCTTCGGCTGGTCGTATTTTCTTTATACCTTCTTGAAATTTTAGAATCCTTCCATCTTTTTCCGCTTCTCTTTATGACCGATCGTGATTCCGCCGTATACCACGGTTGGTTAGTTAGGATTAAAAATCAATTATTTTTGGTCTTTTCTCAGAAAAACTTAGCCGCGTTCGTTTGATTAGACCACCTTGGTACCTGTTCAGAAGCACTAAGCAATACTTATCTAAAATGGTAGTTCCTTCACCATTTGAACTGCTTTAGGACAGTCTGGGGTCTTCTGTGGTGACAGAAACCCCAATCAACGGTAATATCTTTTAACACAAAACACGTCCATTTCAAAGTAAAATGACAAAATGAGAAACTTTTCTTTTTCTCTACCGGAAAATCTGAATAATATGTGAAATACAATATATAAAAAATGCAAAAGTGTCACTATAAAAACAAAGCAGGCATTTGTGTTCACTCACCATTTAGAAACAAATTGTACCGGTACTTAAACTTCGGTTACAATCTCTGTTGGGGTCTTACTACAGACTGTCCCAAAGATATTAAGTCTATCAAAAAGTAAAACAAGGCTATGGTACAATTTACAGAATACGACTAAACAAAAAAAGTTGTAAGATATTCCACAAGTAATCAAAGCATTTATATTCATTTAATGTATTAGATAATAAATGTTTTCTTTAATTTAATTCGGATTAATAACATATTTTTTAATTATTAAACAAATCCCA
>NW_027112103.1:132656-136781 GCF_000696795.3 Halyomorpha halys | reverse complement strand
ATACCTAGTTTTGTAGTAATACAGAATTCCTCACGTTACAGAAAGATTACGTAATATTATCTTTAGCAAGTTGTTTTTAGCAATTCCTAAATTTCTGGCATAGCAGAACAAGTCTATCTAGACATTCCAGACAAGCCTGTTGTCAAACTTGTGACTATTAAAGTGATAGTTATGATTATGATGTTTGTAATTATCATGTTTTTATGAAAAACTACTGGGGCACCAAAACATGGCTAGTGAACAAATGACTCTTATACCCGAGAACACTATGAGGAAAGTAAAAAAAACAAATTGAATGGGGGAGCTGCTATTATAAAAAAGTAATTCAAGCCAAGGCAGAGTTTGTTAGTGTATCTGATATTATTGAACTTTCTTGTTTTATTTTTACGCCAACTTTAGTTAATTAAATCATCAAGAAACCGTTGTCTGGTTAACTTTTTTTTTTTTTTAATTTTTATTGATGGCTTTATCATAACGGTAAACTAGCGGCTTTGTGTATAAGTTGGTTAACCTAGGACGGGTTTGGTTGTACTTACTGATGGTGCATATCACGTACTGCCTCAGCTGTCCTTTTCCCATGTCACCTGTACCGCTGACCCCACAATACTGAAGATCCTCTGCTCTTTGGGGGAGGGTCTAGTACAGCTATTCTTAGCATTATATAAACGTATTTTATCAAATAAATAATAAATTATATAAGCAGTTTGACTGTTTTTAGTAAATATCTATATTAAGGATTTCAGTAGACGTTCCGGCAAAAATATTCACATGTTCCTTAGGTAATATTTATCTCTAATTATATAAGGCAATTTTAGATATCACGTTATCTATTATTTATAATCTTTCTTTTGAATAAAAAGAATTATAGCAAGTAATAAATTATGGCTTCTAGGATTAAAATTTGTAATATTTTCCTTGGATTATCTTTTTTTTCAATGATTTTTGTTGTCTCACTATCTAAACATGTTCAACGTGATTCAGAAACTGAAGTTTCAATGACTACAACCTCACTCAGTATCTCGAAGTTGCCGGGAGCTCAAGGCGTGGAAGGGAGGCTGATAAATTTGCAGCTTAGAAGTTTAACTTTCAACGTATTCCAAAGAAGACTATGCTTCCAAACTTCACGGTAAGTAATAAATTATCTTTATTGAGACAGTAGAATTGATGACAAAGAAAGTGGGCCTCATAGTGGATATCCGTGTGAGAGGTTAGAAATCAAAATACCTCTAGCAGACACAGAAATTGCAGAATTGGTGTTTTTCAGAAGACACTCGAAGTAGCCTAATGCATAAAATTCAGCCCTTATAACATGTACCTGTAAATTTGAAAAAAAAAAAAACTTGTTTCCACAAAACTTGACACTTCTGGTTGTTCTAAAACTCATTAACTAATTTAAAGAATTCGTAACCTTAAAGAAGAATTAAGGTTATTGACCGGACTCAAATAGATCCGTAAGAGTTGGAGAATCAACCTCAAGTCGAAAAGAAATAGTTAATGGCATTCCAAAGGGAAGTGTTCTAAGTTGTACACTGTTTGCAATAGCAATAAATTCTATAACAAATGTAATACCTAAATCAATAAAAGCATTCCTTTTATAGACGATTTGACGACTTTCTAAGATTCAAGAGACACGAGTGGATGAGAAGGGCACTACAGAATGTACTCAATAGTCTACAAGCTTGATCGGAAAGCAAACATCTCCGCTTCTCTATTGAAAAGACCAGAGGTGTATCATTTTCAAGAAAGAGGACTCCAAGCCAAGTACCTCAACTTTTTATGTACGGAAATTCTCTAACATTCTGTGACAGCACCAAATTTCTCAGACTGATATTGGATCATAAAATAACATGGTCAAATCATATAAAGCACTTGCGAGAAGAATGCTTTAAGAGGCTCAGACTGTTAAAAGTATTAGCAAAAACGGCTCCAAACGAAATGAAAATGTAGGTTTTGCAATAACAATACATGGGACACCCAAAAGATATAAATTACCCACATACTCAACAATATTTACAGCTGAACTTTAGGCGATTTCAACAGCACTTCATTTATCCAAAGAAAGTGAATACTCAAACATACTCATTTGTACAGATTCAATGTCTGCACTCCAGAGTCTATCAAACTTCAGTCAAAGCGGACCTACGATATACAAAATTCACAACTATATAGAGATGCTAAAACATCTTTAAAAAAGTGTCTCCTTTCTCTGAACTCCAGGACACTCAGGAACAGCTAGAAATGAGGCAGCGGATAAAGCTGCTAAAGAGGCTGCTACAATGAACGTTCCACCACTCCAAATTTACGAGCCGAAAGACATAACGGCATTTTTAAGGAACAGAATCCGAAAAAGTTAGGATTCAAAGTGGGCTTACGTACCACTCACCAATGAACTAAGAAATGTTTAAAAAACACACAAAAGTGGACAAGTGCCGGGTCTGTCTTAGTGTCAAGGAAATCACTTTAAATTGCATTTACTATTTTTAGTGCTTACATTTCATTAATAAAGTAGTTGCAACACATAATTATTGATTTGTATTTTTCTTTGAGAGGTGATGGTCGGGTGTGTGGTCAGCAAATCAACATAAACTTATTTTAAAATCACTGATTGACTGCGTGTAATAATAACAGGAGAAACATCTTCCATAAATTCAGGGCGAAATGTCGGAACAAATAACCAACTTTATAAAAGAAAGATGGTCCGGGTGTGATAAAAAAACTCAAATAGTTTTTTTGACAAAGTTTCGCTCCACGTTGCAGGACTTCATGAGGGTTAAAAAACGATACAAACACTCAAATGATGTAAACATAAATGAACAAAGTAAATAAAAAATTAAAAAGATGTACAATAACGTAAAAATAAAAAAATGTACAATTGTTAAAATTATAAAAAAAAAAAAAATAAAAATAGACCCTATTCCTTTTTTACATTGTTCCAATGTAGTTTACCGGATACCTTGTTTTACCTCAAGTTGTAGTTTAGAACCACATTTCCCAGCACAAAACTTCTATCAACTGTAACCCTTTTCCCTCTAAAATGTCAGAACACGCTGTAAACCTCAGCGCAAAAACTCTGAATCCATTCATAGAAATTTAAAAGAGAATTCCGTCAACCATGAAGTCGATTAACAATTCATTTCCCACACATACCGACACATCTTAAACCTTATAAAATCTCCATAATTCTTCTTTTCTCAACGATCTGCATTTCAGAAGCTCACTTTCCTGTCATTTATTTTATCTGGTTTATTGTTTTTAATTCTTGCACCCCATACTTACTTTTATTACTTAATATTTTATATTTACTACCCATTCTTTTTCTTTTATCTTATTTTTAATTTGTATTCATATGTTACTTCCTAATTAAATATACTTACGTTAATTGTTATTGATGTTTTTATTATATAATTTACACACCTCTGTACCCCTATTTATTTTGTATATTGTCTTTTCTTCATCAAAATATATTTTTTTATCCATTCTTTTAACTATATTTCTTTTGTATATTCTATAATGTATATTATCATATAATGTTTGCCTATTTTTAATGTTATCTTTAATTTTCTATACTGTTTACTTTTAAATAATTTCAAAATGTTACGTACTTTAACGGTCAATCCCCACAACTTACCTATATCCTGTCAACATTTCACTTTGGCTCAGACTTCATGTCTGTACCTCTTCTGTCTTGTTCGTTATATTTCTATATTCTTAATTCCCTTTTTCCATCTCTTAGTTTTTACTGTATTTTATATTTCTTATTTTTATCTGTTATTATTTCCGTTTTAATTAATTGTCTATAACCTTTTTTTTCTTATTTTGTCGTTTCATTGTACTTATTTTTAATTTTTCATTTACTTTTATATCATTTAAATGTTTGTATATGTTTTCAGCATTGATGAAGCCCTGCAACGTGGGGAGAAAAGTAGACTCAATATAAATAGTTTAATCACAATTTGAGGTTTTTTTTTTTTTTTTTTTTTTTTTTACCGAACCCGGGCCATCTTCCTTTTATAATCTTATTTATTTGTTCCGACGTTTTGACCTGAATTTCAGGTCTTCATTAGGACTAAAAACAAAACGGAGATAACAACCATCACTCAGATAAACATAAAAAAAAGGAAAATG
>NW_027112103.1:126413-132586 GCF_000696795.3 Halyomorpha halys | reverse complement strand
TTTTTTTAAAATAATTTTTCCCCTATAATATATATTATCATTTAATGTTTGCCTTTTTTTAAAGTTATCTTTAATTTTCTATACTGTTTACTTTTAAATTATTTCAAAATGTTACGTACTCTAACGGTCAATCCCCACAACTTACCTATATCCTGTCAACATTTCACTTTAGCTCGGACTTCAAGTCTGTACCTTTTCTGTCTTGTTCGTTATATTCCTTTAGTCTTAATTCCCTTTTTCCATCTCTTAGTTTTTACTATACTTTATATTTCTTAATTTTATCTGTTATTATTTCCGTTTTAATTAATTGTCTATAACCTTTTTTTTCTTATTTTGACGTTTCATCGTATAACCTTCTTTTTAATTTTTCATTCACTTTGTTCATTTAGTTTTATATCATTTAAATCTTTGTATATGTTTTCAGCATTGATGAGGCCCTGCAACGTGGGGAGCAAAGTAGACTCAATATAAATAGTTTAATCACAATTTGAGTTTTTTTGTTTTTGTTTTTTACCGAACTCGATTTATTGGCCATTCCTATTGTAATCTTATTTATTTGTTCCGACGTTTCGACCTGAATGTCAGGTCTTCATTAGGACTAAAAAACAAAACTGAGATAACAACCATCACTCAGATAAACATAAAAAAAAGGAAAATGGAAAAAGGAAATAAACAAATTTAGAAATACAAATAACAATGAAATAAGCAGAAAGTACATAATTAATAACAATAGAAGTAGGAAATAGTAGATTGATAATGACTGAAGATGAAATTTAATATGATAGAAGTAAGAGTTATACAAAATAAATTAAACAATTATGAAGAAATATGAAAAATTAAAAAAACAGAAAGTGTTGAAGAAATAAAGAAATGAACGATATGAAAGGTGCTGGTATATGTAATTATATGTAACGATATATAATAACGATAACGATACATATATAGTATATGTACGTATATGTACATAACGATATGTAAATAATGAGTGGATGGACTTAATGTAAAAAGATATTTAAGTAGTGTCTAAAATAATGAAAAACAATATAAATCAACATAATGAAATGTATGAAAAAAAATGAAATATATGATACAATGTTTAAAAAAGGTATATAGATGAGTAAAAAAATAAGCTAAAATAAATATAGAGTGCCTGGGAAACAATATAATTTAGATGCACCGGAAATCGTAATTGTCAAGAAACACGTTAAATCTGAAATAGGAAAGTAGAAATGATATTAAATTAAAATTAAGGAATAAAATTACGTACTAAGTGTGAAATGGAGGTCAGGAAATTGTAGCAATATATATTTGAGTTAAATAAGTGTTGATGAAGGCGAGAAAATGGAAATGACTTGTACAAGAAAGGTGTATGGACGCAGAAAATGGCGGAGTGTCAGTAATATATTAAGGAGTTGTCAAGAAAATATTATGGTTGTTTTAATAAATTGACTAAATAGGCTAGGGATAGGTTTTGTTTGTCGGTTTTGTAATTAACAGGGGAAGACTCTAATTCTGTATAAATGCTTTCGGATAGGATTCGTTTGACATAGTTAGGGACCGTAAGCATTTTCGATATAAATATTGTCGAAATCTAATGAATGGTTTAATAATAAGGAATATTCGGACAGTTTAGAAACAGTAAAGTTACGGGAAGAGGCTGAAGATTTGTATTGGTTTATTTGGTCTTTAAGTAGGATTTTAGTTTCGCCAATGTAAGATGAGTTTCAATTAGGCGTGGAACAAGTGATGCAGTATTGAAGAGGAATAGAATCTTTAAGATGAGAGTAGATAAAGAAAGTATGTTATGAAATCGACGGACATAACTTCGTAGGGATTCTTTTTCGTCTTTTCAGCTCCTTGATTCGTATTTGCAGTTAACCCGTATTAACCCTGAAACACTGTCTATAATTGAACTGAAGGCAGTTCAATAATTTGAAGGTCATAATGTTCAATTTAAACAACAATCAATTCTGTACATTGGTCGATATACGGCATGTCACAATTTCTCAAGAGGAGACCACAACAACAAAAATGATAGAAAATATATATATTTTTATTTACCATTGAAACATTTATTTAAAACCGAAAAAAAGAAACTTGAGTTAAAAAATCAGTTAAATCGACCAAAATTAAAAAAGTGGTTAAAACTTTCAAATTTAATCGAGATGTTACTGAATCTGTTTTTAGAGAGTTTATCAGATTTATTGCGTTCCAAAACCTGCCATAGATCAATGGAAAATTGAATGCCAGATTACGGGTGGCCATTTTGAAATGTCTGGTAAAATTTTAACAGTCCTTAACATATTACTTTTATGTTTTTATGAGAATATGAAGTTCATAAAAAATAAAAGTCAGCCCTAAGGATATACTTGTGTGCCATGTATCGTGACTTTTATTTATTCGTTTTTATAATTTTCATTAAAAAAATACATTTCTTTATATTATTTTATGTTTATTCTATGAGCATAACTATGTAGATTTCTCTTGTACACTTCTGAAAAGCCAATGTTAATATTTTTATTTTAAGTTTAGTTTTCATCAATTGTACGAGTATGTTATGAGATTAGTAATTTTTTGTTCATGTCTTATTTTTTTAAATTATAAGTGTTGATTTAATTACATGTATTTAAAAAAAACCCTAAACGTAAAAGATTTTGGAAAAACCCTAAACGTAAAAGACTTTGGGAAAAACCTAAACGTGAAAGATTCTGGAAAAAACCCAAAACGGGCTTTTTTTGTAAAATAAAATTAGTATCATATAAATTTATTTTCCATGACTTAAAACGTGAAACTTTTTGGAAAACCCCAAAACGTATAAAGTAAAATTAGTGTTAATTTCCATGTTTAGAGTTTCTGTCGAGGTGAAATTCAGAGTTAACAAACAACAAAATATGCAATTGCACGGTCTTTAATCATAACTAATATTTATCAAGTATTTTTTAAAAAATCTTTTTTAAAGATAGCCAGGGAGATATCAATCTAATCTTCAACAGTTTCTGTGTCATTCTTTATTGATTTTCTGAAGCTCTCAAACTTAGCGTCTATCGGATAGTTTCGCAACTAGTGGTTAATAATAAGCAGAATAAGATGGCTTGGATAACACGCATATATAACGAAATGAGGAGGGGTTTTAGAAGTGTTTTTAGAAGAAGAAGGGTTGACAAAATTCTCTGTGGAGAGACTTCTTGAAGACTAGGACCAGATCACCGTCTGATGATCATACTTACTAATAAATGCTATTGTGTTTATTATACATATAATAGTTTTATAATTAATCTAAAAGTTTTTTTATTTTGAGTATGGCATAATAGAATAATAAATAGGAATTTTTCAAAAAAACAAAACAAAAACTAATATAAAAAATACTTTAATGTCTTTGGGATTAGTTACAATTCGAGTTGAGCAAAATTCATTATTATAAGGAGTATTTTTTGTACTTCTTCTCAAGCAAGAGCTTTTTTCATTTGGTTACCCTCCATTTGTCCTATTGTCTTTCCAGCTGTTTCGTACATCAGCCATAACAAGAGAAGTCCACCAACGAGACCGGTCAAGCTGTAGAACCAGAAGTTCATGTAGACGCCAAAAATCTCATTGACTGGGGTGTAGAGTTTGAGCACAACGAAGCACAAGAAGGCTGCAAAAGCTTCAGTTATACCACCTGCAACTCCTCTAGTACTTGCGCCGAACATCTCGGACTGCAGAGTTTGCAGCAGCGGTCCAAGTCCGATGTCAGAGAAAAAGCAATACATCACAAGGCCGACGTAGAGAGCCCAGGTGTAGTTTGCGCCATCAAGAGATGTCTTCTCGTGGATGTAGTAATACCCACCGGTGAGGAAGTGAGCTACGAAGCAGCCGAAGCAGGACACCAGGAGCAATGGTTTACGACCGATCCAGTCGGACATGAAAGCGGAGACTACGGCGATCAGGGTTAGGAGGACAGCTAGTATGATTGACATTTCTTCAGCTGAGACGAAAGTATCACTCCTGGAAAACGTGTCCAAAGCGTAGTTCACGATGACGGGCATTCCAGTCATGAACTTGGTAATTGAGACGATTTGAACAATTATGAAAGCCTTCCTCTCGACCTTGTCTGTGAACAGTATTTTCCAAGATCCCTCAACTGACATCTCTTCTTTCACTGCATTCTGCATGTCTTCCAGTTCTTTATCGACGTCATCCCCATCCCTAAAATATTGGAGGACTTTCTTGGCTTCTTCTGGTCGTTCAGTCATTAATAGGTAATAAGGAGTTTCGGGCATGTACCTCCAGACTAATGTAAATAAGATAGGTAGAGGAACACAGACATAAACAAACACATCATAGCTGAGATATGGACCAAAGGAAAAGGCGTAGAGAGTCCCCATGTACCAAGTTGTTTGGAAGGTTCCCGAGAGCCTTCCTCGTAACTTGGGTTCTGCGACTTCTGCGGTGTAGATCGGCGTGATGGTGAAGGCCACTCCCGTCGCTAGACCGTGGAGGATCCGGACGATTGCAAGGGACAGCATCGTCTTAGAGCAGAGGATTAAAATAAACCCGGCCAGGCAGAGTGGACCGATACTCATGATGACGTACTTTCGACCAATCCTATAAAATAAATAATGTTGTTATATTACTAAGAATCTTAAATAATGATATTTTTGGAAGATAGCTTAATTCAGAATTGTATACTTCAAATATTAAATAGTAAGAAGTTAAAAATTAAATGCTGGCTTTCTCAAAACAAACCTACCAATCTATACATTCTTTGAGGATGCGTGTAGGGTACTAAGTGAATTTTAAGACTAGAAACAACTAACTATGGTAATTTCTTTATTTTTAATCTTATTGTAACATAGAATTAAAGTTATCTCTTTCCTTTTAGTGATAGTTATTAGTTTTTGTTATAGTATTTTTGTACAAAAACTGTTTATTAAATTACTTTTTAAAGACTGCTGTTTTGTTTTAAAGAAACACAGAACCCACACACACAGCCCTCTGTCTCATCCTCACTCACAATGTACTTAAGTCTTTCTTATATTTCGTTGTACACTGTGGGAAAATAAAGAATATACAATACATCACCTTATTTTAAGACATGTAAGAAATCTGGGCCTTTAAACCCAATACTATGTATCTCAAATAGATCATTTGTTTCACCTGTTAGTCAAGTCGCCTGATACTAAGGGACTGATTAAACAGCCGAACTCCAAGATGGCGATCAGCCAGGATACGTCCTCTGTGTTCAGGTCGAGGTTGGGGTCCTCTGCTAGCCTCATAGTGATTGGCTCGAACCAGCAGTAGGCCACACCCACTACCATTACTGATAGCTGGCCTAGAAGGGCATAAGATAAAATAAATCAATTTGAATGAATAAATAAAAGAACTTTTTTATTTTAAAAAAAACTATACTAAAAATGGATCTATTTAAATAATTAAAAACACATTAACAATAGACAAAATATTCATCTGTTGAAACCTGTGGACAATTTTAAGTAAAACACATAAATAAAAAACTTTAAAAAAAACTTAAAAAAAAAAAAAAAATTATATGCTTAAAAAACAATACTTCTAACAAGTCAATAATTTAAAACAACATTATATTATTTATTTTAAAAGAAACAAAATAATAGTCACAACCTTTGGTATGGTATTAATCCCACACATGCTAATCAACAGTTATCCCCGGACCACCACCAAATTTAATGTAGCATCAGCACTAATCCCCCACCACTATATATATGTCTCCCCTACTTAGTCTAGCTAGCATTAGAGTACGTGTCATTAGCTCAGTAGCACTTGTTATGTAGACATTCTTGTTTGTATTATACCAATAAAGTTTTTCGTATTATTATTTAATACGTAGTATATTAAAAGTATAAGTATTTAGTATTTCGTGAGTGATAGTTCATATTTAACTGAGCTCTTTTCAGTGTAGCCCTTCGTACATGGTTGCTAAGAGCTCTCCAATTAGAGCCTTTTGAGAAACTGAATAATTGTTCTGGAGAGCAGATCCACTGCCCGTGATATTTTATTCTAATTTTACTAAACCTTTGTTACAGGCTCCCAAAAAAGTATCTTCCTTTTATTCGAAGTTACATAACGGTCAATTATCGATACTATCATGCATTCATAGTTTAACACTTAAATTGATAAATAAATAATAAATCCATTCAAAAGAAAGTATATAACAAACT
>NW_027112103.1:117590-126028 GCF_000696795.3 Halyomorpha halys | reverse complement strand
AATGCTAAAAAATCTGTTAGCAAACTTCTTGGACAATTAATAAAGTTCTAAAATTATATATATACGTGTGTGTTTTCTCGTATTTTCCTGGGATCGAAAAAACGTATTATATGGAAAGTCTTCCTGTAAATATAATTTTAGAAACGCTATTGCTAAATTTAGGGTGGAAGTATTATTAAACCCAATAATTCAAAGAGATGTACTCATACATAAAATAAAATTAACATATTTTTTATTATACCTGTATTAATGCGTAAAAGAGAAACCAAGAAAATAGTGGAAAATTTATTATACTCGTACATTTGCAGTCTTTGTACGTATCATTACCAAGGTAACTAAACTGTTATTATGTGATCTAACAATATAACATTAGTAATGTTTGCATATATGGTTACCATGGTAACTAAACTGTTATTATGTGATCTAACAATATAACATTAGTAATGTTTGCACTTATGGTTACTAAGGTAATTTTTAGCGTTTTAGAAAAAAAAAACTATTCCTTAATTATATTATGAAAAGAATGTTTGTTTGTGAGTTTTCGGAATTAAGTGTTTAGAATTTTAAATACAGCAGCAACAAAAACTTGCAGTGAATTTGACTTCTCCTCAGCCCTTTAAAGTATATGTTATAAAGTATGTAAGTATCTATTCATTACTTGGTAAAGTTGAATCATTATTAATATGGGCAATAGCGTTATTTGAGAAGTTAATGCACTTTTTTATATCGCTTATATGATTTGAATTTAGAATTTTAAATACAGCAGCAACAAAAACTTTAATTTTTTATTAAAAATTTAACTTTTTAATATAAATTAAAATAAATACATCAGTTAATCAAAAAAATTAAATCCCATTTCGTTTTTTTTTTGTCTAATTTCTTTTTATGACTAATCCTAGTCAAACTAAGCAAATCGATTCAAAATGTACATTTATTTATTTTTTATTTAATGTAATTTACAACTGTACACAATAATAAATACAATAAGTAAATTGGATGAATGTATGTGGATGAGTTAATTTGTAATATAATAAGGAGCATCAAGGATTTTACGTAGGATTTTGGATTGTAAGGATTTGATGCGTTGGTAAAGCCCCAGAACTAAATTCTATATGTCTAAATTGGTCTGATTATCATAGTGTATAATAATTTTTTGTAGTAAAAGGGAAACTTAGAGCGTTGTGTATCTTTTAGTACTAAATTAAAAATATTTTCATTTTGTATTTAATCAATTTAATTTTTAATTCTCAGTTTAAATTCAAACAAAAACGAAACGAAATAAATAAAGTTTTATACTCACTTTAATTGCATTACTAAATAATAAAAATGAAATTTCCACTTGTTTTAGTTTGATTTCTATCAACGAGTTAAGCTAGTAAAAAAGTAAATAAATTGTTTCAAAATATCGATCTATCAATTTTAAAATTGATTATTGTTTTAAATATTTTCAATTTTGTGTTATACGAATTCAATTTTATAATATGTTATACGAATATTCATTAAAATTAAATCATAATAAAATGTTTTTTAAATATTTTAATTGCATTTGTAAATCACACAAATTAATTTAAAGGTTTTTGTCATTAGTATTTAAAATTTATTTTTTAAATTATTTTTATTTTCTATTTAACTTTTTAGCTTCGATATTAATTTAAAGAAAACAAAATTGATTCAATATATCAATATAAATTTTTTTTGGTTTAAATAATTTTATTTTAAATTTGAATTAATTCAATTTTTAATTTTCAATTCTAATCCAAACAAAAACAAATCAATATGAAGTTCTGTACTCACTTTAGGTGCATTAGTAGATCATACAAATGAAATTATTATTTGTTGTTTTAGTGGACTTTCGATCAAGGAGTAATGTAATGATTCAAAATATCTATCAATTTTAAATGATTTTTGTTTTAAATCTTTTTATTGTGAGCTTAAATTAATTTAATTTTAAGTGTTCATAAAAATAATAATAAAGTGTTATAATTATTTTAATTCTAATGCAATTAGTATAAAATTTAAAATTGATTTTTATTTTGAATTAAATCACAATTTTGGTTGGATTTCTAGCCATGAGTAACCCGAATCAAAATAAATAAATCGATTCAAAGTATTTATCATTAGAATAAAACTTAAAATTGACATTTTTTTTAAAAATTATTTTCATTTTGGATTTGATTCAATTAATTTTTCAAGTTTCTATAATAATTGAAACAAAACGATTATAATGTTTTAATTGTATCTTAAAATGAGAAAAATTCAATCCCCATTTGTTATTTTGGTCGGATTTCTGTGAATAAGCAATTTTAGTTCAAATAAACACATTAACGTAAAATACATATCTCTTTCAATATTGAAATTTAAAATATTGTTTAGTTTTATTTAGAATTTGAATATGCTTGATTAGTTTATTTTTTGTGTAGAGTTAAATCACTTTAGTATGGAATAGGCAAATGCAGATATCTTCTATAATATAATACCACATATTCTATAATAAGCAAAGGCATTTGATTACGATACGTTTTTGAACACATTATATACTTTTAAATAAACAATAAAAATTATAAATTGATTTATTAATACTGCACGATTAATTTGTCTGAAATAAATATATTTTAAATTATCTATTTATGTTTCTTATGTTATAGAGTTTGAACATGCACATTTGAAATCACTTTCGTGTATGTTTCATGTTTCTAACATTTGTTTATTTCTGTTTTAAATTACTTTGCTCTATGTGTGTGTTAATTTTTTTTATTTGTTTACATTAGGTTGCTTTTTATGTATGTTTTCATTAGTTCATTTCGTTTTATATATTTTTTTGAAGTATTTTTAGAATTTGATGAGTACTCAATTTTTATATTAGTACTTTTGTTTTGATTTTTAAATAAATAAATTATTATTACATGTATTGAGACAAGATAATGAATAGTTTGAAGTACTCACTGATGGTACAGGCAACATACTGCCTGATCTGTCCTTTGCCCATGTTGCCAGTACAGCAGAGACCACTACACTAAAGGATCTGAGACTGATTCAACTACTCCTTCCATTTTATAAATGTTGCAATGGGCAGATTGTGCCTGAGATTTACGAGAAGTTGTCTGTGACAGTTTTTGCAAATTCATTAGGTAACATTTATCTCTCATTATACAAAACGTCATTTGTTTTAAAACGTCACAGTTTAGAACGATCTTAAAACAAACCTTACAATTGCTGCCTGATTCTTTAGAAATGTAAGTACTAAGCCAAAGTGACGTATCTCCGAATTTCACTGTCTTGCGTTCTGTGGCATTTGTATTCAATTCCCGTTGCCAAAAACACCTAAATGATGTCTGACGCCATTATTAAAAATGCAAAATTATCAAATAACATCAAAAATAGAAACACAATTATTTATCAATATTTAAACAAGTAATTTTAAATTGCATTCTGTGAGAATAATACTTCTTTTTTTTAATAATTTATTTATTGTCATTTACAACTGTATACATATACATACATCAATTAAATATGCTGTAAGTGATATAATGACTTGATCCAAACATGTGGAGAATCTACCCATTGAAAGAACTCCAAAAACATTTTTAGAAGAGATCTCGAGGCCATCTTATTTTCAGACGCCTAGAAGGATTATTAGGTAATCAAGGAAAAGCCAGATCAGAAACGAGTTGGCTTGGATGGTTGATAAGTTTATCATGGAAGGATTGGTATCTGGTTCTGGCCAAATCGGCAACATATGGAACATTGAGGTCTTAATGGATGATTTGATTTGTGACAAATTAAGGAGCATTAAGAATTTTACGACTGAAAGGATTGGATTCGGAAGGAATTAGGTGGTTTAGTGGAGCCACAAAGCTCAACTCCATATGTCCAGATAGGGCTTATAACAGTCAGATGAGCCTTTTGTAATGGATTAGAAGTTTAGTCCGTTTGTCTAGTAAATGTTGTAATAGTCAGAATAATACTAATTATATTTATTTGTGGAAGAATTTACGTAATAACCTAGTACATGTACATAACATTAATTATTATTTTTTATTGCCTTTAATTCTTATTATTTTTTATGGAAGTTCTTTTGCGTCATTAGGATTACATTTTATGTAATTTTAACAATTAGTTTATGTCTAAAACTATAATTTTTTATATATAATATTCCTCTTTGTTCACTTAACGTTTCTTTTTTACTTATAACGATTTTTAATCTTTTAAACCGTTTATTTACTGTATGTACATTTTCTTTATTTTTTAAAAAAATTATATGTGATTTTTTTTTTATAAAATCGGTTGATTTAACCATAGTATTACAAAAAGTCAACTCAGAGAATCAAAGTAATTTCTGTGCAGCAGAAATTTCTTTGTTACATTCCTGCTAACAACCTCCTTACCTGGTACTGCGAGGTCAGAATAGTTTTTAACGCAGTATCGGTTGATATAAACATTTTACTTAAAATATGTATGAGTATATGTTTTATTTGTCGGCAAAATTTGTAAATATTTTTTTTAAACACAATTTAAATTTCTATTATGAAATAGCATTTGCACTAAGATTTCTAATTCAAAGATACGAATGTGTTGGTACGATTAGTTGATGAAGCCTAAAACCTTAAAAAGTTTGGATATCTTTCTTCTAGTCAATAAAAAAATATACAAAAAATGATATATATATATATATAATGACCTTCTGTATTTACAATGCATACAATACTGTATGTACGAAAGCAAAACTGCAGATGAGATTTTTATTTTTGGTTCAATTGTTCAATTCAACCAACGGAAACTGAAAATTATCACACTTAAAATTATTTGAATACAATTTTGGAGTAAGTACAAGAATAGTTGGAAAATTTGGGTTCCTAATTTACAACGTTGATCGAGAGAAAAGTCAGGGATGCGTTGCTATTTTGTTTATAAAACATTTTCTCAGAGGATAATATATTGCTATGTATCGATTTATTAACCATTATCGATATTACAAAAGTTTTTGTGTCACTTGAAAACATCTGTTTTGTCCCTAGGGGTGACCTGGGTCAGAAAGGGATCAGCACCTGTCAACGCAAAGAAGCTTTTCCCGGCAGATACCAGTTTTTAAAGGGCCAAGACTAATGGGTCTTGTCAGGTATTAGGAGAGAAGTAAAATGTAGTTTATACTCAACGCCTGTTACCTAACACTTGTAGCCTCTTGTAACGTATTCTTCTTGGGCGTGGCCAATGATAGCTAATGGATCCAAAATGGTAACGCCTCTTAGAACAAGCTAGGGGGGAGGGGGAGCAGAAGTAAAGCGAACTAAGAAGAACACGGACTTCAATAGGAAGGGCTAATCAGACCTGGGATGGCACGGCTAAAACACAAGACATCACCCATTGCATTCACCATCCATTCAGCCATTCATAGATGTATTGGGTAATAATTTATAATGTAAAATAATATTTTATGGCAAGTCATTTATCTGAATCATTTTATCATTTCATCTAATCATATCATTGGAATCATTTTATAAATCATGTAAATAAATACTTTGTTTCATGATATACTATTATATTACCCAATACAACCTCTTATTATATTATCTATTTTTTATGGAAACAATATTTCATTAATATAAATATATAATTGGTAAACTAGTAACACAAAAAGCCTTTGAAAAGAAATTCGATGATAATAATAGTTTTGCAGTACTCAATCTCTTATAATTAACATAGATATATTTTTGGATAATTGCCACCTTTAAGATTTTTTTGAACTTTTAGTCCTTTTGGATTATTATTTCATTTTTTATTTTTCACACATATTTAGTATTTCAAAGGTGCAGTCGATATATTAATTAGATATATTCCCAACAGATTCAGGAACGCTTCAGCTAGGGTATACTGCCCAAAGATCCATTTTCAGGTAGTTAAGGTGAGTGCAACTTCACGTGTTCTTGTATATTTAACTGTAATAAGAAATTTCCACTTACTACTACTTAGTCAGGTGGGATAGTGAAGAGCTGGATGTTTCTTTATAACAATAAAGCTACTCCCAGAAATATTCTATTGTCACCCACACATTAAAGGAACCAGAGATTTCATGGGGGTATGGTACTCTCTCGTAACCCCTATGGTATCTCCCCTACCTTCGATTTCTTAAGGTTGCAAAAGTATATTAACGTTTTGTTTTTCAAGTATAAATGTAAAAATAAATTAACTAGTGACTAAAAAATATTATATATTGGTCATTTGAGAATAAAAGTGAAATAACTCAGTGTTAAAGGAGGTTGCTCTGGCCCGCTTGAGAATAGGTCATACTCTCCTCACGCACTCTCACCTGATCAGAAAACTGCCACCTCCAACGTGCAAATATTGTCAGTCCATTCTTACGATTAGACATATTTTTGAAGAGTGTACTCACTATTTGCCAACAATAAATAGGATAGGACTGACCCCAAATTTATCTGAAGCTCTCGCAGATGAGGAAGCTAAAATTACAGGAGTGTTTGAATTTTTAAAAGCTTATCGCCTTCTTTATAAATTATAACTCCTATTCGATTTTTATTTTTTATTTATTTATTTTTTTAAATTATTTTTTTATTTTTATATATATATATATATATTTTTACTTTTATCATGCCATAGGCGTTGAAGTCCAGAGGGTTTTACACCTTTAAGCAACGATCAACAACAACAACTCAGTGTTAAAATGACAATGAATATATTTAAGTTTTTATTAGTCCTCATTTTATATTAAAAAGTTAGTAAGCCTACCTGAAATTTTGCACAATTATGCATTTTCTTTCTAAAATGCAATCAGAAGAGAAATGACTTTTACAACAATAATCAGTTGTTCTACGAGTTATACTTCTATTTATAGTAATTTGGGGGGAAATTAAACTACCCTTATCTGACTATTAGGGTAAAAAAACACAATTAAATTAAAAACACAAAACAAATTATTTATTTTATAAACAAAAAAAATATGAGTAACCGGGAGAAAAATGAAAACTAATATAATTGACCCCTGAAATGTACTTTTTTTATTTTTAGTTCCAATATTTTGACCTATTATATGTTTCTTATTCTAATATAACTAAATTAACCATTGTATTAGGTTGTTTGTCATCTTTCTGATTGTTCTGATCGTTGCAACTAAATGGTACGCAGATACTCATCTATGATAATGCTAATCCAAAATAAGTTCCCAAAATGTTGATTTATCGTTATTTGGAAAAAAAATATTGATTAAGATATATATATATATATATATATATATATATATATATCGTGAAAAGTTGAACGTAAAGTATTTTAGAAAATTTATTCTACTTAAAATAAAGTTCCATGAAGTTTCCAAGTGTTGTTTCAAGTTTTATGGACCCCCTAATAAAAAATAAGCGGGGAGTTTCAGTTTTTTATATTTCAAATAAAATAAACTTCCCCGAAAAGAACTCTACATAAATATTTGGAGTTGAGGGACCACCGCGAGATGATTGAAAAATAAGAACAAATAACAATAAATAACGATGAAAGAAAATTATTAAATAATTAAGATGAAGAGGGGGAGGGATAAAAGAAAAGAAAGTATAGTCTGCGTGAAAGCCCTAGTCCTCCTCTAGATCTATTGGACTAATTCTAATTCAATTGGTTGTTTATTGCGATTTGACCCGCGTTAAAGTTGAGTTGCACATGACATTTCAAATACTTGATGATTACATGACAAAATGCTTCCAATTAACACCCGAACTATAGGCAGAACTATAAAAAAAGGAGTAATAACTGAAAAAGATTGTCTTGACATAAACGTTAAAATAATTACAATTAATATATTATAATATTTAAGAATTTTACCTTGTTCCGGTTAAAACATGAGGAAAAGATTTTAGTAAACAATTTTTGCACAAGCATGCTTAAATACTATGTCAATACAAGTAATAATACTTTGCTGTCAAGCTTATTTTTTTAACAAACCTAAATACAAAATAATCTTTAAATTAATAACCTATAAACCACTTCTTCAGATATATTTTTAGCAGGCATCTTCAAGACACAGAGCCAAACGATTGAAGACTTTTTTTCACTCCTTACCATTTTACAACTATTATCGGTCATAAGTTACTTCTAGTGTAAATACAGTAATTTAATACTGCAGTCGTAGATCATGCTGGAGGTGACAGAGCGATCATTTTTTAAAAATATAATATAAGGCAATCCACAGTAAAGCTGACGTTTGCTTATGCATATTAACTGACATCTCTATCGTCACATCTGTACTAGGATATATAAGCTGATTTCATAGAAATAGTTAATGTTAAGAAATATATATATATATATAAGTTAAGTATCGGCGAAAGTCAAATGTCAAAAAAGAGAAGAAGGAATAAGATGTAACACGTTTGAACTGCTGTAACATACTATTTTTTATTGGGTTCCGCACATCTTTATATATACACATGATCAGCTGATCT
>NW_027112103.1:115665-116505 GCF_000696795.3 Halyomorpha halys | reverse complement strand
ATAATAAAATCAAATTGAGAGAAAAGGAATATATATACTTGATAACGGTGATATCAATTAGTACATGTGACATTAATTGATGCAATCTAGATTAAAAAAAAGTTCCAGAATGTGAGGGATATCATCATATAGTAAAATTAACTAATTATACATTTTGTAATAATCAAGGATCATTAGGGAAGGATATGTTCTGACAGTTCACTGGTAAGCCGCATACATATGAAAGTTAAAAATTGCAGTTAATGTGACAGTTAGTCCTCTACTATTAACTATTAACGATAACGTCAGACTCAGCACGACGTTGTTGTCATGATAGTAAAATTGTGACAGTAAATACTTTCATGACTGTTACTGTTAAATAGTTAAACCATGGTAGTGGCTATAACTTTTGCCTCAACATCGGAAACTGTTTACTGCCGGGGGTATAATTTTAACGTAACAATTGCTTCACTAACATTATTTGTTCTATTAACTATCACCCCAAAGCTGGCGCGATAGGAAATCATGCAGTTACTATTAAAACAATTCTTCAAGAGCGGATAATGTGGAGGGTATTGGAAGGTATTTGTCTGGTAAAAGAAGTATTGTTTGTTTGTTTTTGTTTAGTGGCGCCAAACTTCATTGGTCATCAACGACATTTATATTTTATTTATGAGGTGTAGATAGTTGACCGTAGATTAATGATTTGAGAAGTTTGTCGGGGGGTGCGGTCAGCAAAGAACAACATAAATAAACAAAACCTTATTTATTTTACGCCGACGTTTCGACCTGAGTTTCAGGTCTTCATCAGGGCTATAGAACAAAAGAGATAACAACCGTTTCAGGTCTTCATCAGGGCTA
>NW_027112103.1:112227-114805 GCF_000696795.3 Halyomorpha halys | reverse complement strand
GAGATAACAACCGTTTCAGGTCTTCATCAAGGCTAGAGAACAAAAGAGATAACAACCGTTTCAGGTCTTCATCAGGGATATAGAACAAAGAGATAGCAACCGTTTCAGGTCTTCATCAGGGATATAGAACAAAGAGATAGCAACCGTTTCAGGTCGAAACGTCGGCATAAAATAAATAAATAAGGTTTTGTTTATTTATGTTGTTCTTTGTTGACCGCACCCCCGACAAACTTCTCTAATTATATTTTATTTAATTTTGCTTACATTCGTTTAATTTTATTTATTTTTTAATTTGATTAGTTTATTTATTTATTACTTTATTATATTTTTTTTCTTCCGTTCAATGGTATATTTTTGTCAGTAAATGTTGTGATTATAGATACCGATACACCAACTCTATTGTTTCATCATCGTCTCCGGGGGTTTTTGAAATATCTGGGTTTAGTCCTAAGCTATTGAGGTGTGGTGTGGAATATGGGCATTGTTGGAAAATATGGCCTATTGTAAAATTATTGTTGCAATACTGGAAGTTTGGAGGCGTTCCTTTTAAAGTAAGATAGGAGTGGGTGAGCCTCGTGTGACCTATTCTCAGCCTGGTCAGTACAACCTCCTCTCCACGGCATTTGCGACTGGAGGTACCCCAAGGCTAAAAGGAGTATTTTCAAGGCGCTGAGCGATTATTTGTTGGTCGGGAGAATCGGACGTACTGCTTATTAGTCAAGAATCCGTAACATAGTGATTGATATCTCCAGTTATATATCACTGCCTTTTCTGAATATTATATTAGTGAAAAATAAATAATTTTTAACAAAAATGTTATTCTTACAACACTGAAATTATTTTGCATATTTACTGTAACCTAGTGAAAATCACATTTAAAAACCTAGCGACTGACTTGGGTTATATTTTTTGCACAAATTATGTGGTAAATTTTTCTTCTGCGAGCATAAAGTTATTGGGAAAATGATTACAGGTAAATGGAGTATAGGGAAATTAAAAAACTTTTAATTTTTTAAGTGTCACAAGCGAATGCCACTTTCTGGAAATATTACGATTTTTTTTTTTTTCGAATCCTCTAAAACAGGAATAAAAGGGAATTAGTAAGTGCATTACTGTGAAAAAAGAAAAAGTAATTCGTGTTGTGTCTTACCTTTTATTACCTTTGGTATTTTAAGGTTACCTGTTATGTTTAATATTACATATGAGCTATCTATTCAAGGAGCTAATTTGAGTCCGGAGGTGAGGGAAAAAAAAATATTACGAAAAGAAGAAAAAAAAAAATTGAAATTAAATACACAGCGGACTCTAGCATTTAGTTTACTACTATATAACCATGACTACCATGTAGCCCTGTTCCTCCCCCCCCCCATTCAACCACTCTAAACATAGTTGTGCCAACATTATTAATTTTTTAGTCTCTATAAGGGTGCCACTATTTTTTTTTATATCCAAACAGGGTGCCGTGAAGTATCTTTAATTTAAGAAAGATGTTGTTGCAAAAATATTTTGGTAACCCCTTGCTTAGGCTGCAGCAACCGATTCCCATTTCTAGAGGTTTCTAGTTTATATTTAACTTTAGCTATCTAGTATTTTTTTTGTATTATTTCTTTGAAATTTACAACTGTATTGACACTAAAAATAAAACAAGTAAATATGATAAAGTATTATAGCATGGAAGATTTGAGAAGAAACTACCCACAGTTATCATTTCAATAAATGTTATATATATTTATTCTACAAGGTCTCGTGACCATTTTTTTTTCCTTTTATTATTATTTATTAGGAATAGAAAAGGAAGCAAGGTTAGTAATAGGGGGTTTGGATGGTTTCGGAGCTTATTCTGGTATGATCGATATCTACCTGGAAAGTGATCAGTAGCATAACGAACATTAACTTCTTTGTGCATTCTTAAGTTCTTTTTAGTTTCACATACAAAACCAATGTTCTCAGAAAACCATGTGATTATTCTTTTTTTAATAATACAACACCACTAGTTCTAAAATGAAAAAGAAAACAATGGTGTACTGAATTAAATTGCAATAATAATAAAGAAAATGCTATTATGATTTGTATAAATAAAAATAATTCATGTACAATACAAAGAAAATTAAATATAAGTAATACATTGCGTCATATATGCATTATTTACATTCTGCCTCATAAATAAATATTAAAGCGTTGCAATTTGATAAATATATTGAATATAATTATTGTCTTTATGCCTGTCCTAAATAATTAGTTCAATAACGCTTGTCGTCGAGAAAAATTTCTGAACTAACAGCAATTAACTTTGATACATATTGGAGTAGGAATTATGTTCATACACTAGCTTATATAAAAGAATTTTACCTCCCTAGAGTATAAGAAATTATTATCTAAAATAAACAATTGTAATTTGGATAATTAAAATGTCTTCTAGGATACGATATTTGTCTCATATCTCATTTCACAATTGTTTTCATGGGAAAATGTAAACTTCTGAATTCATTACAACCAACTCCCGTATTAAACAACACTGTTTTTGTATAATCATTGTTTTACGTTAACATAAATTACTACATTGCACATTAAGTTGAGT
>NW_027112103.1:103169-110556 GCF_000696795.3 Halyomorpha halys | reverse complement strand
CAACCCATAAAGGGTTATAATGCTATACGGGAAAGGAAGGACAACAATTACGTGAGTATACATTCAGATATATATTAATTATGTTATTTATCTATAGATTAAAGGAGGTAAGATAAAAAGGGGGTCTTAGTGGGGCGGGTCCGGTAGGGAAGGATTGCTTTTTTTGTGATATGATCTCCTCTCGTGAGATTGTGACATGTCGTACACTGACCAACCTACTCGCTATAATAGTCTCTTTGAAAATTCAGATAAGTAAGGCTTCAACGCAGGGGAGCAAAGAACGCCCACTACAACAAAAATACGAGTCAAGAACTCCTTAAAATGTAGGCCACTACAAAAGAAGGAAACAGTGAAGAATCAGAATATATATTCATGTTAAAAACTATAAATGAAATTCAGAAATAAGGATTATGAGAAAAAAAGACGGCAAAGCAGGGTGTCACTCTGTTTTATAAATGAATAAAACGCCATTATTGACTGAATCATACATGCATAGACGTAGGGATAATTTTTATAATGACAATAGGCAAGAGAAAGAAATAGAGGCCTATCAAGTGTTAAATACTGAGGCCAATCTATATTCATAGATTGTCATAGATTGAGGCCAATCTATATTCATATATTTATATATCCGTTAACCCTTTGATTGGCAGATATCAACGTCAACATTTTCATTATTATGAATTATTCAGGTTATAATAAATAAATATTATTTGTATCCGCTACTTTATTTTTTTAATCTAAACTCTTTCAATGTGGTAAAATTACAAGTCCAAAAAATGACTAGTTTATTCATGTTTGGAAATACCTCGGAATGTAACAAAAAATGTTTTAAAAACGTGTTTTATATGTGCTTTGTTAGTAATTAGTCTGTCTATAATGGATTTTAGAACACGAGATACATAAGCCCACATCATAATCCGAGCAGTAGTCTCTTGTTTTCCACTTTTACTTTTTTCCACTTATTCGTTTCGAACAGCACACTACAAAAAGTCTATACGGTTTTTTTTTTCTTTTTTTAACCCCTCCCTTGCCACGCTGGTCTAGCCCTCCTGGTCTCAGTTTCGGTCAGCTTCCTCTACCGCCGATGTCGGGCGGTCAAGCCCTTCTTGACTGTCAGAGGATAAACAGTTTGTTACTTGATGCTCTACCGATGACTGTCACGGGATAAACCGTTTGTTACAAAAGTTCAACGTTTCGGCCAATTCGACCATCTTCAAATTTATTTTGGTTAAGATTTTTATTCCTGTTATTCTTAAAATTCATCTCAAAGTTAATTTTAAACATTAACATAATTTTTACCCATATTTTTCATAAATAAATTTTTCATAAAATCTGCAAATAAACTAAACAAAATGATCATGCAATTCCAATTAATAACTAAATTCTTTACGAAGAAGGATAATTGAAACATGCTAAAAAATGGCGAAAATCCAGATAATCACTTTGAACAGCAGTTAATAAGATTTTAAATGTTTATATTTCTTCATAATAAAGTATTCAGAAAAATATTATTTTATTCATTATAACATTGAAAATCTTAAGACCGGCATATTATTCATTATTCCATTTAGCCATGACCTAATCTTGTATATTAAACAAGCTTGTAAAACGGGGATTCGAAAAAAACATTTTTTTTTTAAATCGTTACACTTCATAAAATTCCGAAATAGAGGATAAAAATGAAGTTAAATCCATTCATACCTTTCGGTTACGCATTCTAAATTCCAAGTTTTACAAAGATAATTTCTAAATAATTTAACTTGCCACATTGAAATTGCAATGCTTCTAGTCGAATATTATTTAAACTTGAATAAGAAACTTTACATCAGTAAGATTCTTCTATTATCGTCAAATTTAACGAAATAACGGGAAAATCCAGGTGTTGTGGGATTTTACTCGACTAGTTTTTTTATTTTTTTTATTTTGTATTTTCTTCTTTTTTAAGAGTACTCAAAGGATTTTTTTTTGGAAATATGAAAAATATTAAAAAAAATAAAAAAAAAGGTGTAACTTTTTTCGGGTTTTCTTCTGACATGAAGACTATCCATACATTCACATATTTTTATTTCATCCTATACTAAATTAAACAAGAATAGATATCCTACATTTTTGTCCTTTATACTTTAATTATAAATGGAGAGTTATAAGCTTATACTCCATAGTTCGAATATTTTATTTTTTGTCATTTCTTAATTTTGCTCCCACATTCAATCCATCATCCAGTTCAATAATGTTGAGAAGATAGAACCGTGGATAATATACGTGAAGAGAAGATGGTTGGGGGTGCGGTCGGGGAATAACACAAATAAGTTAAAAAAACTCATTTATTGGTGCCAACGTTTTGGCCAGAATTTCCGGCCTTTACCAGGGCTAAGAATAAAAAAACTTGATAACAACCGATGATTAAAAGGATATATAGAATGATTAAAGTAAATAATTTTAAAGAATGGAAATAGATAAAAACAAAGTAATGTTAGAAGTGGAAAATAAATCGTATACATAGGTAACTAAATATGTAACTAAAATAACATAATTTATGAAATAAAAATATGAAGCTACATAATGCAAAGAAACAACGAAATATAAATATTTTAATTTAATAATAATAATATTAAAAAATTAAAGTTATGGGAAAAATAAAAAAAAATATATGTAACTAATGAAATATGTAAGTCAAGTATTAGAATAAAGAAACAAAATATAAAGTTAAGTAAGACAAAGAAGTAATTAAAAATTTGACTATAATAATATAAATGGTGAACAAAACTAGTAACGTAGGTAAGGAAAAATAATAATAATAATAAAAAAGAAAAGAATAGAAAAGGGAAAGGGATAAGAAAAAGGAAAACATAGCTTAAGACACAGCAATATTTTGAGTTGAAAAGTACGTCAAAAGAAATGAGAAAACTACTGGATGATGAAGCATACGTTACAAGTTACTTGGAAAGGTTATAATAAGAATTTTTAAATTATTTAAAAGGGTGACGATAAGTGATTTAAAAATTATTAATGAACATAAAATATGATAGAGAAAAAAAAATTAAACATTGTTACTTTTTAATAAATCACTTTTTAATAAAATCTAGTTCAATATTTTTTCTCAACTTCTTTTGATGGAGATATTTTGACTCTTTGAAAGACATTTAAAGTGTACTTGATAGGTCCAAGTTTTCTTAATTTCTCTTTCATTAGTCATACGGGTTTTCCATGGTCTGTTTCCAAATTAATATTTATTTTTTCTGTTTATATTTCAATGAAACATTTCTTTTAAGGATTGATCATCTTATAAGTTGAGAAGAAAACAATGGAATTGGATAATAGATAAAAAAAATCCGAAATGTAGTTCTATTGAGAAGGAAAAAAAAAGGATATTTATTCCTGAAAAAATAGATGAATAAAAAAAATAAATAATTAATCGTTCGATTTTTCCATCCATCATATAGGGGCACAACAACTTAATGAAATATTTTGATATTTAAAAATAGCAGTGGAAAATTTACTAGTAATGCTTTTTAGAATGTTGATTTCGAATTCCAATGTCATCGCCTCTAATTTTTTGGGAAACTTACAACCATCTAAACAAAAACAATTTCACATTATTTATTGTTAAATAATGAAAAAATCGACGATTTTCAAAAAGTTTCATATATTTCTTTATATTTATTAATCTGTTATGTTTTTTTACTTGTAATTATTTGTATTTATCTACAACAATTATTTATTTCTTGCTAAAACAACATTAATGTCAGCTTTATTCATTTATTCATGATAAGTAAGTAGATAACAGTGAATACTGCCTGGTAGCTTGTATATTTATTTTTTTTTGACTATAGGGGATAACATTTGTATGTCAACCATTCACATCAGTTCCTGAAAACGCTTTTTTGTCTTTGTTGGTTATATTTTCTTATCTTTTGTTTGTTTAATTTTTATTTTCTTATATAAAGTCCATAATTTCGTAATTAATATGTGTTGAATGCTTCTAATGTATATTTGCTTTCCTTGGCCGAGTCGTGAGACCGACACACAAACCGGAGGACCGGAAAGCTTTGTGGTCGAGCTACTCATCTTCTAGAAGGTTTGCCTTAACTAAGTATAGAACATAGGTTATATCATAGGTTATATCAGATAGACTGGTGGGATACTCAGTGGAAGATTAAGTATCCATATTTACAAAAGTTCATTAGTGCTATTTTTTATCATTACTTATTTTTTTACGAAATTACAAATTAGTTTCAAAACTATACTACAAAAAAATATTTCCCAAATAATCTACTAATTTATCTTTACACGAACAGCTTCTAAGATTTTATGAACTATTTTTCCCTAAGTTCCCGTCGTCTACTAGAATCTTCCCACATTCACCCTCATTCTCCAGTTTGGTTAGTTTATGGAGGGCTTTCAGTTTAACAAAATAAGAGGTTAATTGCATCGTGAAATTATTTTTTATTGTTTGACGCTCTCACATTCCTCACTTCGCTCTCAAATTTGGAGCTAAAGGTATCCAGGTATCCTCCTTTCCAACAACAGTTTCCTCTTGGTGCCTTTTTATTTCAATCCTTAAGAACTCAAAAACATTTCTATATTCTTCACCAATTCATCCTGCGTTGTCCCACCCACCTCGTAAATGAAAGATATCAATCGATATCTACATCTATTCCCCTCTATCACCCGTATTATCTTGTTCTGAAATTCCTTATCAATCTCCATACGTCGATGTTTTACCTGACTGTTCTGGGTAACCTTCGGTAACCGAAAAGTTGAATTGGAGAGGCTGTCATAATGTAGGCAATACTAGCGCCCCATGTGGCCAACATTCAAGACTCATCTCCTCCAGCGCTCTCTGTGGTGAGAAAAAGCAATCCAGGCTTATGAGAGAGTCATCTTGTCTTCTGCTAGAAGCAGTCAATTCTTCTTTGTTCACTAAGATCTACCATGAGTGAATAGATTTTTTGGAGTGGTTCCTAGCAGCATAGAAGAGAGAGGTGTAGGAATGCGGAGGGAAGAAGGAAGCATGGAGTAAGTCGACCTAGCAACAACTAACATCCACATCATCATCAACCACCTCATTATATCTACAGTTTTTCATAGCTCAGTCATTCTAAATTAATTAATCATCTAATCATAAATGTTGTATTTCAGCCACCCCCTACACCACTTGTAACCTAGATAATAGAATTTTATTTTAATTTAATCGTGTTTTATTTATCAATTATGCAGTCCACTAAACTCCAACCAGCCAACCTAAAGTGAATGTGTGCCTGGTATTTAGTTGAAGGCATTCTTCATACACTGACAATATTTAAACATCATTTTTTTCTTTATTAAACGATCCTCATTACCTACGTATATTCAGTTTTATAAAAAAAAAAAAAAAAAATCTTTTCTATTCTTTGTTCTATTTTATTACACCATATAAAAATATGTAATTTATATATGTCCGATCACGGATTGATAAGTATGCTGTGTAATGTAGCAACCCGATGTATTCAGGCAGCATGAATGAATAAAGCATTTCTCTCTCTCTCTACATATACGTTGTATTATAATTCTTATAAAAAATTGAAAGACATTGTTTATCTAACCTTTAGTAAGAATTATAATTAATTTGTCATAGGGAAGCCTGAAAAAGGCTATATAAGTAGAAAATTTTTGTTATTCCTATGGAAAGATCAATTATTTTAACTGAACCGAATTCAAAAACTCATTGTATATTCTTTGAACTCTAGATTCTTTTGAAATATTCTTTGATTTGTGTTCTCAACAAAATATTGATAGGCAGTATGTTGATGAAACATTAAATCGTCAATATTTTAAGATAGTTTTGAAATTACTTAATGTGAATTACATATTATTACAGGTTGGAATATTTAAATAATAATCATAATCAGAAAATGATTGATTTATTTTCGAAAGGTCCGCTGTAATAAAAAATATTAGAAGTAAAAAAAAGTCGATTTGTCCTAAAATAATAAACAACATAGTTACATAAATAATGTTGAAAGAAAATGTATAGTCTAATTATTATAAGAAGATAAAGGCTAAATGAGAAAAAGTTATATTGAAATTAAAAGAGAGGAAAGAACAAAATGTAGAATACATACGAAAATATTTAATTAATAACACATACGTTTTATTTTCCACTATTTTCATATCTTTAATTTTAAATAACTTTTATTTTGTACGTATGTTTAGTTACTAGATTTTCATTTGTACTTTCCTGATTTCAATATTATTTTTTTCTTATATAATATTTATCTTCTTACAATATTCAGGCGATACATTTTCATTTATTATTATTTATGTTTCAATATTGATAGTTATTTTCTAATAATTCTGTAGTTCATTTTATTTATCATGATTGCTGTCTTGTGTAAGTTCTTAGCCTCGATGAATGCCTGAAATTCTGGCCGAAACGTTAGTGCTAATAAATATGTTTTACTTATACACAGACCGTAACCCCAACTATCTGTTTGGTCATAAAAATCTATTAATTCATCATTATTATCGTTATAATTTAACATATTTTCAATACTGAAGCATAAATTTGGTTTAGGGATAGGTAAATAGCAGAAAATCTTCACAGAACATTTTCCTTTTGATCTGCAGAATCATCATATATTTTATTCTTGTATAAAAGAATTCTTTATCAAGCGAAGTAATGAACCTTTTAACAGAAGAAAGGTAACGAAATGAAATGAAAAAAAATGGTTATTATTCTGGAACAATGTCCTTTTAGAACCATTTCAAAGGCAATTTTAATTTTATAATAACATTTATTAGCAATAAAACAGTGTGGTCACAATTAATTATAACTTATATACACAAATAAAAAACTAGATTAATTAGAAAACTAACCGACTAAATAAAAACAAAACAAAAAGTTAATTACAAAATATCTGTACTGTTATAATAATGGGTCCGATTGATGAAGCAAAGGGTAGTGAAATATAAGGGATTTAAACGAGGGAAGGATTGTTACATGACGTATGTTAGAGGGAATGGAGTTCCAGAGATATGCAGCTCGAGTAAAAAACGATTTATCAAACTCAGCAGTTCGGTGAGGTGGACGGTAAATGTCAGATAAATGGGACCTGATATGAGATATATCATATGGGACCTCGAGAGTCCACGATATAGCAGGCATCCAGAGTCAAAGTGGGGGAAAACAAGAGAGGAAACTAAGAAGTGACGGGATTTAAGTGGAAGGAGATTCGGATTCTATTGAATTGCTTTAAGGTAGGAGAAAATTTGACAGGAAATTTGGGCAATGTGTGATTTCCAGGATAAAGTTTGATAAAAGAGATACCAAGATTTTGGACTAATGTATGGAATGAGATAGGAATATTGTTTAGGAAAAGGTTGGGGGGTCCAGGGATAGATT
>NW_027112103.1:98162-101664 GCF_000696795.3 Halyomorpha halys | reverse complement strand
GTTGATAATAACCCCTTCATTGCATCCCAAACTTTCCAGTCCCATATCACAACCCTCAAAGAATGGTGCCGTAATTGGAGGATAAAAATAAATCCCATCAAATCACCTTTACTCTTCGTCGTAAACCTGCCGACTGGCCTACAGTATACTTTAATGATGTTGCTCTTACCCCTGTAGACCAGATCCGCTACCTTGGACGACAGCTGGACAAACATCTAACTTAGATTCCTCTCAGAAGAATGAAAAGACAGGAAACTGCACGTCGATTTCTACTATTACAACATTTACTAGACAAATGATCTAAACTTCCAATTCATTACATAAGACTGATCTACATGACAATAATAAAACCTATCTGGAAATTGGGAGTTGAGCTTTGAGACTCCACTAAAACTTCGAATTCTTTTCGTATCCAATCCTTATCATCCAAAATACTTAATGCTCCTTACTTTATCACAAATAAAATCATACATAAAGACCTTAATGTTCCATATGCAACCGCTCTAGCCCGAACCTGATATCATTCCTTCCCTTATAAACTTCCTAACTACCCAAACCCACTAGTTTCGTCACTTCACTTGCTTCGTCTTCCATTCCTCACAATGGGCCGAGGTATCTGAAAAGAAGATGGCCACGAGACCTGTTTATGTAAACGTCATTAGAGTGCTACCTATGGGTAGTTTCTCTACAAGCTTATAACACTCCATATTAACTGATCAAATTTACTAAATGTAATAATATGTACACTTGTAAATAGCAATTTATAAATGAATAAAAAAAAATTAAATGATTTATGGAAACAAAAATTTACTTAATTTTTTTGAAGCGCGATAGTACCGTGGTAAGGTGTGATGCTACTAACTCTAAGGACCCGAGTTCAAATCCGGCTTGGCAGAAGAATGTTTTCTGTTACACTGCAGCCGTCAGTCAACTCCTGTGGGTTCTGGAGCCCTCCTGAGGTCCACCTAGCCCCATAAATTGGGTACCCTGAATTGGGTAAAAAATCTAGCTGAGGAGTGTGAATATGAACAAATCGCCTCCTTGCAAAACCGTTGGCCTAGTAACAGTCCTTTCCTACAAAGTACTGAACCCCTGAACATCCGCGGGTTGTAGTGGTACAGATTTTAATTTTAATTAATTTATTTATTTTTTTAATTTTAAGATTTGTTGTGAGGTTGTGTGTATACTTTTTATTTTACAAGTGTATTATTATCATTCAAGGTCTTCAGATTATTTTTTGTATCTTGCCTGTAATAAACTCAGAATAGGTGTTGTAAATTATAAGTAGAAAAAAAAATGAGTGAGGATTCTTCTGGACAACCTTAAGATTTCTTAAGTATCTTAAAATATTTATAAAATGAGGCAATGCAAATATTTAATGTCATCATTTAGTTTTAAAATAGCGATCCATTAATGTATTCTGCATATCATTTGTTGTACGTGAACAAATATTAAGTAATTTGAAATATTGTCAAAGCTAAATGGAAATAAATCACTTTTCATTAAACATGCGCAGATAGTTTTTTCATCGTTTCAATGTTTTATCACCACATTTAAATAAGGAATTCAGAAATTTCTTCTTTCCTGAAGAACAGATAGGAACTTAAGATCTGCACATATATGAAATGATGACTTTTGGAAACAATGTTAGGCACTTTTCTGAATCCAGGAAGCCATTTGGAAAATTCGGTATTTTAATCCTATCACACTGTTTCGATTCAGATGAGACCTAGCTGATTTTAAAGACCATTTAATTGTGCATTAATGTGCCGTATTTAATCGATATTTTTAGAGCCGTTTCGAGAAAATCTAAGAAATGTAAAAAAAGAAAATATATATAATGTGCCACTTCTGTTCAGTTGACTTTATTGAAAAAGTTACTGTCACTTCTTAAGTACATACCAACAGTATTTTCAGTTTCGCATAACTTTTCTTTTTTTGAGCTTGGCTGTTTTCATAGACGGTGAGTCTCACCGTCGGAAAGTTCAATATCATATCCAAGCCATCTATTAGATATCTTGCGGTGCAGACTGACGCCAGACTTCGGTTTGATGTGCATGTCGGGATTGTCGGGTCTTAGGCGGTTCTCCAGCCTGATATCCACTTTACAGAAGGCCCTCGACAAGGCGTATTCAATAGTAAGTGAGGAACGGTCGTGCCAGAGGATGAGCCCTGGAGACTGACGCAGGTAGAGGAGGTCGAGGTAAGAGAAAGTCTGAGGTAGAGTAACAGTTCTAGTTGCCGAGATGAAGCGGACGGACTAAGACTGCTGGAGGAGATAGGCCATCATTTAAGTTATGCGTACAGAAAAACAACTCTTGTGAGAATCGATTGGCAAGGAACTTCTCAATCTCAAGTAGAGTGTACCTACGCCTCCAGTTCTATGACTAGGCTTGGGTAAGGAGGTGGATCAAAGATCAAATTGGGGGATCAGAGCCCCTTTATTTATAGGGCTAGTCCATGCGGCTGTGACCGAGAAGTGGTCGGTACATGTCTGCTTGAGATAGGTTCATGGATTGTTTTTGGTATCATTTATTATTAATTGTATAGATATTGTTAAGCGTTATGTACAGAAACTATTAATATATAAAAATGACAATATGTTTTTACAAAATAAAGTAATTTGTAAATTTGAGATTTTCTGTGAGGCTCGAGGTGCAGCGCTCTGGTGAGTTGTAGCTTAACCGCTTGCTCCCTCTCACTACATACACATACACAAAGTTAGCACCAGAGCAATACAAATGTCTAATGAATAGGCTAGGATTATGTCTAATATTGGAGAACTCAGTTCCACGGATCGATCTGGGCAGAAGCCTGCCAAGTGCAGTCTTATTTCCGTAGAGCTATCGCTGTATATCGACGAGGTCATCTGAGTGTCGCTCGAGCTCTTCGCACTGTATCCTACGATGTTCTGTGTGTGTCAGCGTAAATATGTCTCCGATAGATCTTCTGAAAGATAAACGCAGCCTGAGGTTCGGAAGGAAACGAGAAGAGTCGGATGCTCACTGGGCTACATTAGCAAAAGAAGAGAGAATTCAGACTCTTAAAAGATGACAGAGACGCTGAAATGCCCCATCTTTTAGAAAATGTACCCCCGTATGATTCCCGATGTATCAACATGGATATCATGGAAAATTGGAGTGCTGATGCTGATTATGCAGCGCAAAATTAGTAAAATTTTTCATGGTGCTTTACTTCTTCTCACTATATGTAGGTTTGTAGGTAAATAACAGTAAAAATGGTATGATGAAAGTGTTTGCGTATATCTCAAAAACATAAAAATCGAATTTTCATTCGATAGTTTAATCAACTAATTAAATTTTCCAAAAAGTCTGAGTTGGATCAGTATTGGAAAATATATGGCATATTGGACTTAATACCTGGGTTTTGTATTACGAATAAATCATAAAAATACTTTAGATGTAAATGCTCGAATTTGAATGAGAGTTCAGTTGTTAATAAAGCTTTTTTTCATAATTTATTTATTGTTATTTACAACTGT
>NW_027112103.1:88585-97147 GCF_000696795.3 Halyomorpha halys | reverse complement strand
TTTTTTTTTTTTTCAGGTGAACCTAGGGTCCGAAACCTACTATTTTGTTCTATAATAATACGGACTTCTAAGAAGGTAATTGACTATTTATAATATGTGATGCTTTTAATTTTCTATTGATTTGGAACTATGGTAGTAACCTTGGTCGGTATTCATAGTACATCTGATTACCCTGTGATAGCTATAAATTTACTGCTTGTATGAGGGAAAGGAACATAGTACAAGAGCCCAAGAGGAGAAAAAAGGCTGTTATTTCATCCCAATTTTTGATTACTTAATTGAAAACTAGGTATAATTAATTGTCAAAATTCATGAGTCTGTCAAGTATAAAAATAATAAAAATGGCGGCTGTTTCAAAACGTTAATAATAATTAATTTTTTATTCGGAGCTCTATATCTTTACAACTACCAAAAACAATAGAAAACCAAAGAGAACGTCATTTAAAGTAGAGTAAATTTGCTAAAATATGATACCTAATAGAGCTATTTACGTTCGATAGTTCTCCAGATATAGCTTTTTAAAAAGCAACATTTCATAAAAATGTATGAAATATACAGAAATATCAGTAGTTAGTTAATTTATTTTGAGAAATCTATATCTCAGGAACTATGTGACGTACAGATGTCTGTCAGCACTCAAATTGAAGCTAGTTTAATGAGCTATGAAGTGGTTAATGACGTTTATTTTCGTAGGAGTAGTAGTTTTCATGAAATTTGCTAAAATAAATTGATTTGTAGTTGTTCGGACAAACTTTCATTTGCCAAATTTATATTTGGATGTGAATATCTAAAAAACTACCACCCCAACGAAGATAAGTGTCATAAACTACTTTATAGTAAGTTAAATTTCCTTTGTTTTGAGTGTTGGCAGACATATGTGCATCTTGTGGGTCTAGAGAAATATTTTTTTCAAAAATCCAACATTTTATATGAACAACTAGAAATTTTGTGAGTTATGAGTTAACATTTTGTGAGTTTATTTCATCAAATATTATCATAAAAACTACTACTCCTACAAAGGTAAACATTATTAACTATTTTATAGTAAATTTAACTAGCTTTAATTTGAGAGCAGACAGACATCTGTACAACAATTGGTTTCTGTAATAATGTTTTTCATATTTCAAAGTTATTGTCTGAACAACTTTAAATCAGTTTATTTTAGCAAAAATCATGAAAACTACTATTCCTACGAAGGGAAAGGTTATAAACTACATTATAGTACATTGAACTAGCTTTAATTTGAGTGCTAATAGACATCTTTACGTCACAAAGTTACTGAGATATAGATTTCTCAAAATAAATTAACTAACTACTGATATTTTAGTACATTTTTATGAAATATTGCTTTTTAAAAGGCTATATCTCGAAAACTATTGGACGTAAATAGCTCTATTAAGGCTAATATTTCAGCAAATTTACTCTTCTTTAAATAATGTTCTTTTAGATTTTCTAGTGTGTTGTTGGTAGTTATTTTGATATAGAGCTCTGAAAAATTAATGTTTTTGATCAATAAATGAAGGAATTCAAGAAATAAGGTGGGAATAACCGGATAATAGAGTAAGTTCACTTAATTCAGCATAATTAAGATTCATCATCATCAACCAGATGATTAAATCTTTAATGTTTATTTTTTTTTCATCCATCAGGACCTGAATATCTCATATGTTGGCGATTTTGCCAGAACCAGATACCAATCCTTCCCTGAAAAAGTTCCCAACCACCCCAATCCACTTGTTTCTAGCATGGCTTCTCCATCATTACGTAATAACCCTCCTAAGCGACTGAAAAGAAGATGGCCTCGAGATCTTCTTCTCTAGAAATGTTATTGGAGTTCTATCAGTGGGTAGATTCTCCACATGTTTGTATCATGTCACTATATCACCTACAGCAAATTTACTTGTATATATTTTATACAGTTGTAAATAACAATAAATAAATTATTTAAAAAAAAATTATTGAGTTAAGTTGTTCTAATATTTTTCCATTCCTTGATAAAACTTTTTTTTTGTTTTTATACGCCATGTTACATCTAAATTTACGATACTTGTATATTAAGGGCAAAAAGTACCTTAAGAATTCCGAAAGTAAATAATATCGGATAGATTACTTGGACTAAAGGATGAGTTTAATTATTGTTTAACTTATTTCTATATTTTTGTTCATTGATAATTTATTTTAAATTCCATTGCATTTCTGTAACGGATTGAACGCTTGTTGCGTTTCACTGTAAAAAGGAGTCATGGGGGATTGAATATTGATAGGTTCAATAACAATAAAATAGAAAAAATGAATAAAGAAAATTTAATAAAACTTTGTGCAAGAAAAATATGGAAAAAAAATATATCAAACAAAATAAAATTGTTAGAAAAAATACTTGAAATGTATTGTATTTAGGTTATCGTTAATTATTGTTTGAAAAAGAAAAAAAATAGAAAAACAATATTTTGTATCTTTATCAATATGTGGTAATGTTATGCAACATTTCCCAATAAATCGTTTATCATTCTTTTGAAAAAAAGAATAAAATATGAATTAATTAAGATTAATAATACATGTTAAATCGATTCGGAATATGTTGCACGTGTTTAAAACTTGATCTTGAGAAATCGGGGAAGAGATTTATAACACGTAGTGAAAGATTGCAGTTTTTGACAACTTTTAAGGAGTAAACTAAAAGTAAGATATGACTAGAACAAACAGTGTTCAATAAACCAGTAATAACCGCCAGTAATTTACCCAAGTTATCTTTAGTCAACGGATTCTTTATTTATATGTTAGTTTACGTGACTTGAGTGACTTCTATTTGTTTCTTTTTCAACTAGTTTTAGCGAAAACGAATTGTACGCATTTTTAAACTTATCTAACTCAAGACCAATTTTCAACCTGAAATTTTTATTGATCCAGGATTGTAGTTCGATAACCTTTGAATTGGATGAAGAACAACTTCGGAAAAAGATATAAAAGAGATGAGTTGTTCGGATAAGGCAGATGCACCTTATACGGTTTAATTATAATGTTTAATTTAATAAAAACCAGAGTGATGCATTCAGATACATTGCCACTCCCAAATCTCGAAGTGTGACAAAATATAAAAATAATGGTATACTTCATCTCTAAATCAATCTCCAAGGAAATCTTGCCAATCCAAACCTAAACATTCATATGTAATACTTTTAATGACAAAGTGTGAATACTCATGAGAACAATATAGTGAAAATCTACACATTTTCCTTACTTATTCTTTTTTTCTGTATTATCTGTATATTCTTTAGTTTTTATATATGTATATATAGTTGACCGTAAAAATTGATGTATAGGAAGATGGTCAGGGTTGCGGTCAAAGGAGAAACAACAATAGTTTATAACTATTTATTTTCCGACGTTTCACCCCACTTTGTAGGGCTTCATCAGGGCTAAAAAGATACAAAATGATACAATGATAAGAATAAAAATAAGTAACAATGGCAAGAGTAAACATTTTTTATATAAAAATACGTAAAATATACAGTTAAAAAATACAGGAGATGTACATAAATAATGTATGTTTAGGAGATGTACATAAATTTTTTTTTAAATTTACTTTTATTTATTATTAGTTACTTCATTTACAATCATTGCTATTATATCCTATATTGTATTATTTTCCTCAGTATTATCTCGTATTATTAGTAACGATATATCTCATTCTAGTTTTACTTAGTTATTCCTAAATTAAAAATTATTATATTTATTATTATTATCATATTTCTGTTTCTTTCTCTTATCATTTTTCGTCATATCTTTTTCACTACTTCCTGTATACGCGACGTATTTTAAATTGAAATAAAACCGTTGAACGGCTGGTGGGAGTAGCCAGCTCCCCACTCCTCCACGCTTCCGCTTCTTTGTTGCCTTCTGTTTACCCGTTTTTTCTGAACAGGTAGGTTGTCTTGACTTTTTCTTTGCTAATTTATTATCACTTTATATCTTTATATTTACTTATTTATGTATAATTATTATTTTTCATGACGTTTATTTAATCTCAATTTTTTTTTCTTTTTTCCTTCCCCGTATTGTTTTTGTTTTATGTACATCTCCTGTATTTTTTAACTGTATATTTTACTTCTTTTTATATAAAAACTTTTTACTCTTGCCATTGTTACTTATTTTTATTCTTATCAATGTGTCATATCTTTGTATTTTTATTCTTATCATTGTATCATTTTGTATCTTTTTAGCCCTGAAGAAGCCCTAAAAAAGTGGGGCGAAACGTCGGCAAATACATAGTTGTAAACTATTTTTGTTTCTCCTTTGACCGCAACCCTGACCATCTTCCTATACAGGAAAATAAATAGTTGTAAACTATTTTTGTTTCTCCTTTGACCGCAACCCTGACCATCTTCCTATACATCTTTAGTTTTTATTTTAATTATTTTTTTTCTCTAATTTTATGTTAGATATGTCAGCTTTCTGTAAGATGACATGGAAAGACTCTAATAAATGAAGCAGAGGGAATCAGCTTGCAAGTAAATAAGAATAAAACTATTCTAAGCCGAAAAATCCACCCTTACGACATGGTTTACATAGATGGAAAATCATTTCCGAAAGTGGAAAGTTCAAATACCTCGGCTCAACATCGACACTCATAAATGATCAACGGACTGAGATATACCAGCGTATAAGAAGCGCGAACAGAACCTTCTCTCTGTCAAGAATACTGAAATCCCAAATAATATCTAAAAATCTGAAACTAATGGTGTACAATGACATGATAAAGCCAATTCTGATATATGGCTCCTAGACTTGGGCTCTAACCAGGTACCATAGAAAGCAGAATTGAGAGATTTAAATGGAAAGTCCTCTGTACAATTACATAAGTGAAGTAGGGTCAGAGCCTTATCACACGCAGAAGAAAAAGTAACGGTGAACTGATTGCAGAGACAGGTCAGTCAACTTGATATGAAAACAAGAAGGTTAAGATGAGTAGGACATGTTGCTCGAAGAAATCGGGACGCCTCTACTGAGACCTTCATATGCCCCATGCTGTGTTGGACTCCTGAAGGCTGCATACATTTATATCCATCGCGCTCGCACACAAGATTGGCGCTAATATTTCAAACTTCGACCATTGCATCACCAGTCTTGGCGAGTCAGCTGTCTCGAAGTCTCATCTCAAGGGTTCCACGTCATGCACCATACGTTCATGCGCTTGCGAAAAAGAATACGAACTATCTCCTGTGGTAGTCGACCGCATCACGTCGTTGCCGAGCTGTTGCCTTCCTTCTTCTATCATCAACCGTATTGTGCGCCTTCGGGCCGATAAGCATTATGGGGAGTCAGGCCCAGTCGATCTATTAATCAGTGAGGACTTGTACCCGCGGATCCTCGTTAGAGCTTCTTACCCTACTAGTCGAAGGACTTTATTTCACGCCAACAGTCTTGGGCTTAGTCGTTTCTGGTGTTTTCATGATTTAACCCAGCCTACATCCTTCTCTCTTTTCTTTAAATCCACTAGCAACGCATCGAAGTCTCATAAGAAGATGGTAAAATTTCGTTATTATTCTTCTTGTTCAAAGACCTCTAGAGGCAACAAGTTACCTTCTTCATGCACTACTTTTCATCTAACTCTACACACACTACCACTGTAGGGCGTTAATCTACCATATTTTGTCTACCATCTGAACATTCTATTGACCTAAGTCATTCCAGATTCAATCTTAATCCAAACTCGTGATGGTCAGATTCATCCACATCTACAACTGAAGACAAATGCCACATTCTACTGAAGATACAGTACTGAGACAAGAGAGTTTAACACTCATTCTTAATATTTCTTTCCGTTATTACAACGCCACAGAAGGTTCTAAAATCAGAGACAAATCTGCTATCAGTCGCTCAGGAGAAGCCACGTTTTGAAGATTAAGCCGACTTAGAGAAGCACCATTCTGAGGTGCCTCCCGGAACAGATTAGGAGAAAGGAAGTCAGGGAATGAAGGAAGAATAGCCGAAGAATGGACTAAGTCCACCTATCAGTATAATTTACATCGATCATCATCATCCACATCTACAGTTTTCCATAGCCCAATCATTCTAAATTAATTAACACTATCTAACAATAAATGTTTTATTTCGTCTAACCCCTATACTACCTGTAACTTAGACAATATAATTTTATTTTCATTTCAGCAATACCATTAATCATATATAGTCCATTAAAATCAAACCAGAGAACCAAAGGTGAATGTGTGCCTGGCCTTCAGTTGAAGGCGTACTTTATACAATTGTCGTTTTATTATAGTAAATAAGAATATCGAAATTATCAAAGTATAACTTATAAATACCTTAATTACAAGAAACTAAAAGTACGACATAACTTAAAAATTAATCAAATATTATAATTAGATAGTTTCACCGAATGTTTTTGTTGAATGGAACTTGAAAATATTAAGATATTTCCCTAATAAATTAAATTTATCAGGGAAAAGAAGTATAAATATAATATTTGATAAAGTCCTTATTACCGTAAATTCAATATGAGATGAAAATGGTGTGGATTTTTATTATAATGTGGAACAATTTTGTAATATTGGGCAGGATGTATAAATAATACAACAAAATTTAAGATAAAATAAATACAAGGGTGTAGACAGAACTTAATTTATTGGAAATTATAACAATATTAAACAAATCGAAAACACTTTTATCAACGGAAAAAATTGTATGACCCTTTTAGCCAGTATCTTGGTCGATTTTTACACGTCAAAATCTCAAAATAGCAGAGATCGTAACACAAAAAATATAAGAAACAATCTTCTGTTTTATTTTTGGCGACAATTCGGCCAGAATTTTATATTTTACAGATTTTTCGGCATTCATCATGATGAACCTTGTGAAATCTCTGTTAAGAATATGTGTTTCAGAGTAGATTTTGGATAATTCAAGCAGTTTAAGCGAAAAATATATGATTTTCTGAATTGTCTCATATTTTTTAAATAAAGGCTTACTCAATATCGTAAAAAAATGTACATTATAAAATCATATACATGGAATTATTATATATAGAAGGTGAAAACATTTGTAAACTTAAGAGTGTTATTATTTATATATTGAGAGCCTGATGAGGAAAAACATTATATATTTCAAAACCCTTGACAAGTTTCAGTTAAGATAAAATTTGTTGGAAAGTTCATAAGTCGTTTATTATTATTATTAATTAGGCTCTACGACTCGATGTCGAGTCCTGGCCTCCTGTACCACCCTCCACCATCAAGTTCCTCACTTCCATCTCATGGTCCTGGCATCACCACTCACACCGTCACTCCATCGAAGGTGCAGCCTTCCTCTGCATCTTGCTCCATGTAGTACCTCGGCCACTATTTTCCTTGGAAGATCACTCGTAGCCATCCGAGCAACATGCCCTGCCCAACTCAATCTACTGAGCCTCACAAACTGGACAACGTCTGGTTCCTTAGATTAAACTTTGAGCTCCAGGTTTGTTAGACGTCTCCATATCTGGTTAACCTTGGCAGCTCCAAATATTTTACAGAGAATCTTTCTCTCCAAAACCATTAAGTTTTGCTTTACCATCAAGTTTACCCTTGGAGATAATCCACGTTTCCGAGTAAATTTGAACCTGGGGTCGCAAGGTTATTTCCTTTGTTGACCATTTGATTCCGAGGCTGTTTTAGGTTTCTTAATATATTTGATTTTTGGGTAGTAGGGCTATCAACCCCGTACATACTGACATCAGTGTATTAATGTGTGTGTTTCAGTATAAATATTTGTTAGTAAATTTGTCATTTAATTATTACAATATCTTGAATAATAATAAAACTTTATTGATGAAACTATACAAAATTAACATTTAATGTTAATTATGTATAGTTTGACATTATTGATGATAATATACAAAATAAATTTTATTTTGTAGATTTTGATCAATACTGCTTTATTCTTCTTGTTGGAAAACTTTTTATTCTAAAATAATGCATACTTGAAAATCCAAAATCAATATAACTGGTAAAAGAATAGAAAACAAGTGAATTTTTTATGGTTACTATGCAATACCGTTTGAAAATTTTAGGATGTGCCAGATAAACATGCCCCTTGCATAATGTGCTAATTACCTTCCATATGTTATCTTTTTATGCCCCAGAGGTAATCTTTTAAGTACATTTTTACGAGCAGCGAGAGAAAAACTTCTCTTTAAAAATACTTGTTCGGATAATATTTTTTCAATCGCTTGAAATTACTGTTTTTATTTATTTATTACAGATTTAAAAAAAAAAATTGGTAAAATTATGTCTGCGTTCGGCAGAATTTAAACAAAGGTTATTTATTCCTTTACATTAAATATTTAATAATATATAAATATTTTACCATTTATTTCCCTATTTAACAATTTTATTCCATTAGAAAATCTAATTACATTTATTTGACAATTCTATTCTCGTTTTGAATTTAATTATTCGAGCTCAAGCTCCCCTCTCCGGTTGATCTTAAATCACGTTTAATACGTTACACAAATTAAGAGAATTGATCATTAGATAGTAATAAAGACTCACCTGGAACCAACATACT
>NW_027112103.1:82167-88150 GCF_000696795.3 Halyomorpha halys | reverse complement strand
ACTTAGTGTAAAATAAAAATGGACAATTGGAGTTCTGGCAATGGTCAGATTCTCCACTCTAGTTGAATGTTAGCGGCTTTAGCACACTTGCCCGGCCTCCACTGGCTCACTAACATGGGGCGAGAGGGATGCGCTGGGATCTTTTGAGCTATGCTCTACCCCTCACACGTGGCGAATAGAGTGGGCTCAGGGATCCTCAGGTCGATTGTGTAAATATTGTATATGAGAGTGTAAATGTGACTTGAGATTATATTTTTTTTCATACACATAGTTTGATTATGTTCATTTTGTTTATCCTTCTGTTTGTATATATTTTAAGCGAGAGTTTATTTTATTTAACTTTAATATGGATGTAATCATTCACCACTATTACCTATTGCCCAATATTGCGTGACAGATTGTAGTATCTATTAATAAATAAAAACTATTTAAAAAAAAAGATAGTAATATAAAATTTAATCAAAGATGGAATAGTCACAGCAGTAAATCAGTTTTAAAAAATACATTAAAAAACTAATATAAAGAATTAAAAACCAAAGAAATAGTTAAATAAATAAGTTAAAACGCAAACAAACAGGTAACAGGTATGTTTTTTTTCATTCATTTTTTTTCAGTGTTGCATTGACTTCTAGCCCTCTTCCGCGTTAAGGACGACTGAGGTGAAAATCTTCACTGCGTTCCAATGCTGGTCTGAGCGTAGCATATAACTTACCACGTTTTCTAGTGTGATGCGTCCTCCACACATTCTCAGCAATTCTCTTCTTTCTGCCACAAAGCGAATGTAAGCAAAAAATACATGTTCCGCTGTTTTCTCAGCACTCTGATATCTAATGCATTCTGCGGTGTTAAAAAAAAAAAAACTAGACCAACGGATTTGTAAGATGTGATTATGTCAAAACCTTATTTTTACCCATTTAATGGTTTCCATTTGTTATTTTATGTCCAAATAGGTATGATAATCTTGAAGTATGTAAGCTTTTTTTATAGTAAATAGGGTTGAGTTTTTTTGTAAGTATATTTTTTTGTAGTATATAGGGGTTTGGATTGTTGTAGTAATAAAAATCTTTGACCATGTTCTTGTCGTTTCAGTCTGGTATGGGAATTCCAAGTAAGTCTCTTTTCATGATGGAGTCCAAAGTAAAGATGAAAGATTTTTTTAATTTTTCACTCATAATAACAATTAAAATGAATGTGAATACAGGGTTTGGAATGCAGTTGGTCATTTGGGTCATTGTTTAAAAAGATAAGTTTTAAAAATACTATCTGCACTTACCCCGACTTATGTAGATTTAGAATATATTCTGCAAAATAAAAAATCTAATGCGGTGCGCTGATCACATACTGTCAGTTACTTTGAGCAGAAATCAATCCACTAGCATTGATTTCTATAATATGATAACTACACGAAAAAAAGCTCTGAAGACCTGTAAGTCTATTGCCGCTTAATCTGTTGTAAATATATCAGTTTTCTATTAATTTATGGAATGCTCACGCCCTCCTATTATCTAAAAAAAATTCATTTATAAACACAGAACTCTTGAAAATACCTAAAACTTTTAGACTGACGTGAAATGTGTGTTTTTTTCAAACTAGTCCCAAATAGCTGATCAACGCTTGAGGGCTTTTTTGGTCTTGATACATTTTTAACTGGAAATCTAGTATGATTGAAAAAAAATTCTCAAAACAGAATTGTAGATATTTTTTTTAATAAATAATTCAAACAATATCCATTATAGTCTCAAAACGTTTTATTTCTTTTATACGTCCAACGTTTCGGCCAATCCGGCCATCTTCAGGGACAATCTACTACAAAAAGTTTCTATTACATGTATGATCCTACAAACAATTTGAATACTTAACATTATTATTTATAATTTACCTTACCTCAATACCACTTTGAAAACATATAATTTAAACCACTCTAAAAACTTCATTCAGGCTATTCTGCCCAGGTCAAAACATTAATATCTATGAAAACATTAAAAACATTAGGTAAAATTATTTTTTGTTAATAAGTATATCCCACATATGTTTAATTACCTAATTAGTAAATTATCCATTAAAACACAGTCAAATTTATTTATCTGCAGACACTGTTGATAAACTTTTATCACAACCATGCTGGTAACCTTCCTCTACTCAGTTCAAGCATTTAAAAAATTATTTATCATAACTACATTTTTGTCAATTTTTCTCTTTATTTCATTAGCAAAAATCCTATCAAGGCCTACTATAATTATCCACATACAATTTATCCTATATTATTTATAAATTAATCTTACTTAATATCTCTGCATAATGTTGATTTAAATTCCTCGTATCTGTTTTGAAATTTACTGTATAATCAATATTTTCAGATATGTAAATGGATTCAAGTATTTTCCTTTTGAATGTATTATTCTCTTTATGTAAAATGATTGTATTTTCAAAATCAAAAATATGTTGGTTTTTGGTTGCATGCTGGACTAGTGCTGTTTTATTTGGATCCTTCTTCTTGTTTTTCAAATCATTATTGTGTTGATAAATTCTGTCAACCAATAATTGCTTTGTCTCACCTATATATATAGCTGGACAATTTAGACAGGGAATTTTATATATTAATCCCGATTGATTTCTTGTATCAATTTTGTCCTTTAATATACTATAATAGTTCTTTATTTTATTATTGGGTCTATGACTTAGGGAGTACTCATCAACATCGTAATCCTTAAATGATTTCTTTATATCTTCAGATAGTCCTTTAATGTAATTGGATCCATAATTTTTTTTATTTTTTGCTTTATTATTTACTATTTCGTTTCCTGTTTTATTTTTAACATTTTTAAGGTTAATTTCCCAAATCTTGTAGCTTAATTTTTTTGGGTAAAAATTTTTTAGGAACATATTAATTATCTTTTTTTTTATTATATGTAACCTACTATTATCTGTTACTTTGATTGCTTTTTTAATATAATTATTTATTACATTGTATTTCATGTGATAAGGGTGGCAAGAATAATAATTCAATATTATATCACTACTTGTTTCTTTTTTTGTCCACTCTGTGATTATATTGTTACCTTGTCTTACCATCAACATATCTAAAAATCTTAGTTTACCATCCTCTTAAAATATCAAGATTATAAATAAATAGAATTGTAGATATTTACTGTGGTTGCCCCAATACCTTATGAGTAATTCTCATTAAAAAAGAGCCACTAAGCCAGAATTGAACCATGCGCGTACTACCTACATCCCTGTGCATTCTGAGTCACTTTTATGGTGCAGGTATCTGTTAGAACGTAAAACTAACACTTAGACATTAGGAAACTTATACAATAAATCCTCACAAAATATGTTCGTAGCTAATCCTAATCATTTAGCAGGTGGAGCCATTGGTTTGTATTAGGTCCGACCTTCAGAAATCTACTAAAACTAGTATTCAAAAATATTTATTTAAAAACGAGCTTGCAACCCACATTGCTAGTTTTTCTTCCTGGAATGGAGTCTCTCCAGCTGGCGGGGTACTGCTCAAAAGGAAAAAAAAGTATAGAACCAATTAAATATGTAAATATTATATTTGTTTATATTCATATGCCCTTACGTCTTATTCAAGCAACAGCTCTATTCGTAGGCTTATTCTCCATTCGACCGATCGTCTTTCCTGCTGTTTCGTATAAGAGCCATGAGAGAAGGATGCCGCCTACGAGAGCAACCAAGCTGTAGAACCAGAAGTTGATGTAAATCCCGTACGCCTCATTTACCGGAGAGTAGGCTTTGAGCACCACGAAGGTCAACACCGATGCGAATCCTTCGGTGATACCGGCAGCTACTCCTCTAGTACTTGCTCCGAACATCTCGGACTGCAAAATTTGCATTAGTGGTGTTATTCCTATATCCGAAAAGAAGCAGTACATAGACAAGCCGATGTAAAGTACCCAGGTGCACCTTGAGGTGTCAAACGTAGTTTTCTCATGGACGTAGTAATACCCTCCTGTGATAAAGTGAGCAAAAAAGCAACCAAAACACGATATCAAGAGGAGTGGCCTACGTCCAATCCAGTCGGACATAAAGCCAGAGACCAAGGCGATCAAGGTAATGACACTAGCCAGCAAAATGGACATTTCTTCAGCAGGGAGGAAGGATTCACTTTTGGAGAAGATGTCCAACGCGTAGTTGACCAAGACTGTAAGGCCACCGAGGTATTTAGTTATGCATACGATCTGCACAATTATAAATGCTTTTCTCTCAACCTCGTCGGTGAAAAGTATCTTCCACGATCCTTCCGTTGACATCTCTTCTCTTACCGCATTCTTCATTTCCTCGAGTTCTTCATCGATGTCTCCGTTTCTAAAATACTTGAGTACCTTCCTCGCTTCGTCCTCCTGCCCTTTCATTAACAGGTAGTAAGGAGTCTCAGGCATGAACATCCATATTATTGTGAATGTTATTGGGAGTGGTAGGCAGACGTAGATGAATTCATCGTAGCTGAGATAGGGTCCGAAGCTGAAGGCGTACAATACACCTAAGTTCCACGTACTCATGAAAATTCCTGAGAGACTTCCTCGCAACTTTGGTTCTGCGATCTCCGCTGTATAGATAGGTGTGATTGTGAAGGCCACTCCGGTCGAAAGCCCGTGGAAGATCCGGGCAAGAATCAGAGAGGGCATCGACTTGGAGCAGAGGATTAAAATCCAACCAGCGATACAGAGAGGGCCGATGCTCATGATCACGTACTTTCGACCAATCCTGGAACAAGAAGCTCGAGTTAAACTTTTAATATGAGTCAATTGTGTAATTATATACATTATCATTTGTCTAATAGCCAGTATATTTTATTTGTAGGAAAATAAATTGGTCGGTGGTTTAGAAAGGCATCCTCGTTAATTCGTAGTGCCCTCTTTCGAAAGTAAAAGCAGTTTTGTGTTTGTCCTCTTAGTGCTTACGAATCTGGTGATACCCTGTTATCAAGTATAAGGTGCTAATGATTTTTACCCCTTTTTATTTTTTCAGGGCCTACTTCAACCTTGGTTTTGGGTTCTTTTTGTTCACGGTTTTTTTGTTTAGGTTTCGGTTGTTGGTTACCACCCTATATTTTTCCTCGTTCTAAGTTGGTGAACTTTTCTTCCGAACCACCCATAACGGACTATTATCAGGTGACGTACTATCCAAAATGATTCCTTATATTCTTAAGTTTTCTATTTCCCTTCTGAGGTGCTTCCAGAATGCCTATGGGTATCTTCGTTCTTAAACTTATGTCATTCTTTCCTGCTTTAGCAAAATTTCTTGTACCGTCCTTCCTGTTGCACTAAATACATCTCTTCATTTAAAAAAATGTCGGTAAATTCCGTTGTAATGGAGTCCTTCCAATTCTCCTCCTGGGCTACTGCCCCTACTCGTGCCTTCCCGCTCACCTTCCTGTGACAGCGCTGCCCCCAGGGGATACTCACTAGCGTCTGTCGTGAGCGTGAACTGCTTTTGGAAATCTAGCAGTGGTTGGCTCCTTCTGCAACTGATCTATACATTTTTGTATATTGTCTTCAATGGTCGGCGTGATTACTGTCGCACTACCCTTCCTTAGCTAATTGTTGAGGGGCACCAGATGTTCCGCCTTATCAGGGATGAACCGACGATAGTAGTTTAATGGTAGTTAGTGGGTATCGTCGTTCTTCAGCATACGTCACTCTTTCTTGCTTCAGTGGAATCTCATGTACTGTCCTCTCTGTTGGACCCCATACATCTCCTTCATTAAAGAAAATGTCGTCAAATTCAGTTATAATTGGGTCCTTGCAATCCTTCACCTGCGTTACTTAGAGTGATTAATTTAAATTTGCAAACCTGTACGTGGATTGTCCTCCCCTTAACGCTAATTGGTACTTCTCTGTAACCAATGGTGTTTGAGTGCCCGGATTATAGGCAGCCTTTCACGTGATAGTTTTCATAATGTAAAGCCGCTTCTATGCTTGCATCCTCCTCAGATCTCACGTGTCTTCCTTCCTCATGG
>NW_027112103.1:76060-81694 GCF_000696795.3 Halyomorpha halys | reverse complement strand
AAAAAAAAAAAATTAACAATGATATTTATGTACATCTCCTAAACATACATTATTTATGTACATCTCCTGTATTTTTTAACTGTATATTTTACGTATTTTTATATAAAAAATGTTTACTCTTGCCATTGTTACTTATTTTTATTCTTATCATTGTTATTTGTATCTTTTTAGCCCTGATGAAGCCCTGCAAAGTGGGGCGAAACGTCGGAAAATAAATAGTTTTGACTCTTTTGACCGCATCTTCTTATATATTAATTTTTACGGTCAACTATATATACATATATTTTAAAGATTCTTCAATAATTTACGTGATATTGTTCTAACCTATTAGTCAAATCGCCTGACACTAGAGAACTGGTGATGCAGCCGACTTGGATGATCGAGATCAGCCATGAGATATGTTCTGAAGTGAGGTTCAATTCAGGGTCCTCCGTGAGCCGGATTGTGTTTGGTTCAAACCAACAGTAGGCGGCGCTGGTCACAAACACAGAGAGTTGACCTGTTGAAATAAATGACAAATCATTTCTCCAGATGCAATGCCTAATATCTATAATTATAAGTTGCAAATCCAAAATATTTATATAAATATACATCGAATATTCTAAAAAAATAAAAAAATCGAAAATGAATCCACCAGTCTCTCAAATAGAGAAATATAGGTGTGAAAGCCCAAGTGGAAATATAAGTGGAATGTAGCTTACACTGTCTTATGTCTCGGTTCATCAACGGTTTTATCATCGCTTTTTCTAACCCAATTCTTCTAAAGAAGTTTGTAGCAAATTGGGTCGCAAAAATTTTTGAATTAACTCAATTGTCTTCATGGTATCACGTGACGCCAGGAAATAACGCAGTGGATGTGGCCTCATGTGGTATATGTCCTTCGGAGCTACCTTGTTACACCGCTACCGCCTTCAGTGGACCAAGCTTGTAACATCTTATAATGCCGTAAGGCAAACAAAGATAAATTGTATTAGTGTATATATAATCCTTAGTTCTATGTAGTATATATAATTGTATATGTTTAAATAAATAAAATAGGAGGTAAGAAAAAAAAAATATGTTACACCACCTTGTGGACCAGACCAGATCGTCGGGTTTGCTGAATCCTCTTGTGCATCCCGTTTTTGGTTAGAGTAGACGGTAGGTTGCACCTTGCCCCTCTATCATATGTAGCTATACACCAGACAATATTACCTGCTAAATGCGCTTTTGTCAATCTTGTGATTGACCACTTACACCACACTCACCATCACTCAGGACCTCAGCATTTACTTTCTCCAAGTTGGAATACTTATAGGACCTCTGCCGGTAAAGGAACCATTAGGTCACGCATACATTGCTGTGGAATATGACATTGGTGGAAGGTGATGGGGATTAATCCTTTCAGGACTGATTATTGGAACAGGTTACGAATGGTCTATTACAACTGGCTTCAGGAATGGATTAAACACTTCCATCGTTCCGGGCACATTACTCCTTCTTAGAGGCCATAACGTTCCGACTTTCCAATGGCCTTGACATTGCTCGAGTGCTGGAAGCATATCTCGGCAAAGAAGCAGTTTCTCGTCTCACCGTTACTTCCAAAGCGAGGGGTGTTTGTGAAAATTTCATTTTTGGTGGGCAATGTGCTAAATCCCAAAAATTTGATTTCCCTTTATGTTAATAATTTTCATTTACTTCCACTTGGAAATGATTTTTTCCATTTTGTTAATTGGATATTAACTTAGTTTTATTTTTTTTAACTATAAGTAATTTTGTATTTGAATTTGTCACATAAAAATAAGGGATATAAGGAGGTTTAGTGTGATGCGTGTGTATAAATCAAGGCAGTGGACCAGGCTTGTGTGACCACGGATGAGGTAGTGGGCAGTGAGTACTTAGGAGGCGCTTGAGAGATCTACTTAAGAGGCATTGGGGCAGTGTGAGTGGCAGAAGTCTCACTGACCAGCCGGTAGTCATTTATTCACTGACGCCCCACCGCCATTGTTTTCAGCCAAGTTTTGTTTGAAGCTAGCTGGTTCGTTTGGACTCTTTTCTCACCGACTAGCCAGTAGTAACTCATTCACCAACAGGCTGCCGCCATTATTGTGTGACCAAGTTGTGTTGGAGCTGGCTGGTTTTTGAACTCTCTCACCGACTAACCGGCAGTCATTCTCACCCAGCGACGCACCACCATTGTGCAGTCAACGTTTGTTTGGAGTTGTCGGGTTACCTGGCGCTCTTTCTCACCAACTCGCCGGCAGTCATTCTGGCTAACCGACTCTCCACTCTTATTATTATTAGTCGACATACGCATATCGAAATCCTCGGCCATACTGTGATTGACTATTGTGCTTTTATCACTAAAAGACTCAACTATTTTTTTTATTATATTAAAATCCAAAATAAGTTTAATCTGTATACTGATTTAAATATTTTTACTTATTTATAATTCATTTAATTTTGTTTAATATAATTCTTTTCTTTTCTTTTATTTATATTTTGTTATCATTAAATTTGTGTATCACTTGGAAGGTTATTTTTTTATTATTTCATTTTCTTCATTATTATATTATGTGTGATATTTATTTCAGGTCCTCCATTTTTTTTATCCAAACCGGCGAACATTTTACTATGGGGAAGAGGTCGGTTTTTCATTCACGAACACCCCTCGCCTCAATAATACGATTGTTATTTGATTATTAGATAGCTGTTATTGTCCCCTGGATTAACTTTACCCAGGGTAGTGAAGCATGTGCTAGCTCCGGATTTATTTACCCTAAACTGACTTTTTGAAGAACTGCAGGAAGATATAGAAGAGGTCCTTTCACTTGGTAGACATTCTGGCCGAGGATAGAAAAGCCAGACTAACGATACAAGCAGAGAGGTGCTTCCTGCTTTGAATATTTTGGTACAAGTCTAAAGTTCGCGTTGTGGGAAAGTCATCAACAATTGTTTTAATTAAAGTTCTCACGGAATAATAGAAATAAGACCTGACCTTTTGCATATTTATAATAAAGTGAAGGTGACGTCCTCACCATGAAAACAAGATAATAAATATCTTTTAAGATTTGAAAATTTCTAAGGATGACTGTAACGTCTTCTCAGTAAAAATAACAATAATAACTATACAGTAGTAATATTATAATTATTTAATATCATTGATCAATCCATTTTTCATTACTACTGACTGGTAATCATGGTTAATTATTACTAGAGACTGGATTTTTGTGCCGTGAAAACCCAAAATGTGTATAAAACACTCAAATCCTATTGTAATCAATATTTTTTCAATTTATGAATTATATATATTCCTGTACAGAAGGCTAGAATTCGAATTCTAAACTTCTTAAAACTGTCTGAATGGCCAATTTTAGAAACAAATATGAAAGACTACCAAGAACGGAGTATTTAAAAATATTCTTCCTAGCTAAATTCCCTTAGATTTAGTGTCACTTATGTATATATATATATTATATAAGTTAAGTATCAGCAAAAGCCGAATGTCAGAAAAGATAAGAAGGTATAAGATGTAACACGTGTGAACTGCTGTAACATACTGGCTTTATTGTATTCGGTACATCTCTTATATACGTTCGATCAGCTGATCCTCTCAGTCATGACTCTTTTGACTGCATCTTCTTATATATTAATTTTTACGGTCAACTATATATACATATATTTTAAAGATTCTTCAATAATTTACGTGATATTGTTCTAACCTATTAGTCAAATCGCCTGACACTAGAGAACTGGTGATGCAGCCGACTTGGATGATCGAGATCAGCCATGAGATATGTTCTGAAGTGAGGTTCAATTCAGGGTCCTCCGTGAGCCGGATTGTGTTTGGTTCAAACCAACAGTAGGCGGCGCTGGTCACAAACACAGAGAGTTGACCTGTTGAAATAAATGACAAATCATTTCTCCAGATGCAATGCCTAATATCTATAATTATAAGTTGCAAATCCAAAATATTTATATAAATATACATCGAATATTCTAAAAAAATAAAAAAATCGAAAATGAATCCACCAGTCTCTCAAATAGAGAAATATAGGTGTGAAAGCCCAAGTGGAAATATAAGTGGAATGTAGCTTACACTGTCTTATGTCTCGGTTCATCAACGGTTTTATCATCGCTTTTTCTAACCCAATTCTTCTAAAGAAGTTTGTAGCAAATTGGGTCGCAAAAATTTTTGAATTAACTCAATTGTCTTCATGGTATCACGTGACGCCAGGAAATAACGCAGTGGATGTGGCCTCATGTGGTATATGTCCTTCGGAGCTACCTTGTTACACCGCTACCGCCTTCAGTGGACCAAGCTTGTAACATCTTATAATGCCGTAAGGCAAACAAAGATAAATTGTATTAGTGTATATATAATCCTTAGTTCTATGTAGTATATATAATTGTATATGTTTAAATAAATAAAATAGGAGGTAAGAAAAAAAAAATATGTTACACCACCTTGTGGACCAGACCAGATCGTCGGGTTTGCTGAATCCTCTTGTGCATCCCGTTTTTGGTTAGAGTAGACGGTAGGTTGCACCTTGCCCCTCTATCATATGTAGCTATACACCAGACAATATTACCTGCTAAATGCGCTTTTGTCAATCTTGTGATTGACCACTTACACCACACTCACCATCACTCAGGACCTCAGCATTTACTTTCTCCAAGTTGGAATACTTATAGGACCTCTGCCGGTAAAGGAACCATTAGGTCACGCATACATTGCTGTGGAATATGACATTGGTGGAAGGTGATGGGGATTAATCCTTTCAGGACTGATTATTGGAACAGGTTACGAATGGTCTATTACAACTGGCTTCAGGAATGGATTAAACACTTCCATCGCTCCGGGCACATTACTCCTTCTTAGAGGCCATAACGTTCCGACTTTCCAATGGCCTTGACATTGCTCGAGTGCTGGAAGCATATCTCGGCAAAGAAGCAGTTTCTCGTCTCACCGTTACTTCCAAAGCGAGGGGTGTTTGTGAAAATTTCATTTTTGGTGGGCAATGTGCTAAATCCCAAAAATTTGATTTCCCTTTATGTTAATAATTTTCATTTACTTCCACTTGGAAATGATTTTTTCCATTTTGTTAATTGGATATTAACTTAGTTTTATTTTTTTTAACTATAAGTAATTTTGTATTTGAATTTGTCACATAAAAATAAGGGATATAAGGAGGTTTAGTGTGATGCGTGTGTATAAATCAAGGCAGTGGACCAGGCTTGTGTGACCACGGATGAGGTAGTGGGCAGTGAGTACTTAGGAGGCGCTTGAGAGATCTACTTAAGAGGCATTGGGGCAGTGTGAGTGGCAGAAGTCTCACTGACCAGCCGGTAGTCATTTATTCACTGACGCCCCACCGCCATTGTTTTCAGCCAAGTTTTGTTTGAAGCTAGCTGGTTCGTTTGGACTCTTTTCTCACCGACTAGCCAGTAGTAACTCATTCACCAACAGGCTGCCGCCATTATTGTGTGACCAAGTTGTGTTGGAGCTGGCTGGTTTTTGAACTCTCTCACCGACTAACCGGCAGTCATTCTCACCCAGCGACGCACCACCATTGTGCAGTCAACGTTTGTTTGGAGTTGTCGGGTTACCTGGCGCTCTTTCTCACCAACTCGCCGGCAGTCATTCTGGCTAAC
>NW_027112103.1:69023-74385 GCF_000696795.3 Halyomorpha halys | reverse complement strand
GGTTGGCCATGTTTCTTGGCCGTTGGTATTCTATCCGAGTCCACCCTGGTTCTTCTACTTCCATTTGGGCCTCTACCTCTAATATGTCATACCTCTAATCTAATATGACATTACAGGCAAAATCTAAAAACATCAACTAAAAAAGTAAAATGTATCAATTAATTTACATAGTTTCAATAAAACATAATTTTAATAAATAATTAAACAATCATTATACTATTTTTTTCATTTGTAACATACACCTTATATTTACGACCTAAACTAGAATGCTTACCGCTGGAGCTTCAAATAAACAATATATACGCAGAGAATCCTCCACTAAACAGATATGACAGTCTCAGCCAGTGCTAGTAGTCCGTACTAGGTAGCGAATAAACAACAGATAGCAACAGTGCTGTTGTTCTGTGTAAATTCGGTTCCTAGAAGAGAGTTTTCCTGTCGAATCGAACTTCAGTCAGATAAGCAAAAATAATATTTTATTACATTTTCCTATCAGACCCGACAGGATGAACGTTATCAACATTGGTTGGTAAAGTGTCAATCTTAACAGTGGTTCCCGGAATTTGTGTGTTGGCAGGAAGTACTTTTTATTTTTTATCATTTATTTTATGATTCTGTTGCACATGGCGAAAAACTTATAACTTAATGGTTTAAGTTTAAGTGTCAGGTGGTCCTGACACGCGGGATATGTTTAAATTAAAAGGTGAATGGTCCAAAAAGTATATTGTCCTGCGTTTAGATTCAAATTCGGACTGTAAAAATTTTAACAATTTCAGCCAGTATGGCGTAGGTCGGTTTATAAAAAGTTACTGTCCCCAAGTTAATGTCAAAATTTTAAAAAACGGTACAATATTATTATTGGTAACTAATGAAAAAGATTTTTTTCAATTTGAATAATATCAAAACGTTCCAAAATATTCCCATAGTATTGGAACTACATAAAACATTGAATTTTTCTCGTGGGGTTGCTTATGTCCAGGAGTTGCTGAATTGCACAGAGGAAGAATTAGTTTCAGAACATGAAAGTCAGGGCATTGTTAATGTTAAAAGGATCCACGTGGATGAGAGGGGTAAATTGGTCGAGTCATTCATAGATAATTGTAATTTAAATATTATAAATAATCCAACTTATCAAACTCACCTTTGTGCCAGATCTACCTCAAATAAACTAGTTTAGGTCGTAAATATAAGGTGTATGTTACAAATGAAAAAAATACGTATAATGATTGTTTAATTATTTATTAAAATTATGTTTTATTGAAACTATGTAAATTAATTGATACATTTTACTTTTTTAGTTGATGTTTTTAGATTTTGCCTGTAACGTCATATGTATATGATAAGTGAATACACTGGAGTTATTGGATGAACATGATATTTTCTTCAAAACCCCCTTGGACAGTTTAACTAATGATTATAAAGTACGGTACTTACTGGTTGTGCTTGCCAGGAATTGCTTCAGTTTGCCATTTCCCATTTTCACTCAACAAGGAATTCTCTATCACTAAGGCTATTCCACTAAGTTTCGTAAAACTACCGCTAAATATTCCTATACGGTTATGAAAATATTCAATTATGTTTGAAATGAATAGCTTTTTCCTTGAATGCATTTGAAGTGAATTTCACACAAGAATGCACTAATGTATATTTTAATAAACATATTCTAATAAAAAAAAAATTAGTATTAAAATATTCATATAGTTTTATAGGTTTTTTTCCATAACCAAATATTAGTAGATTTGAACAAAGTAAAGGAATGTATAGATTGTTAAATTACAGTAGTCTCAATCAATTAAATGGGCGAGGGCCGCGACACTTTGCATAAGCTGATCCTCTGTCGACACTGATAAAAAGTAAGAGTGAATAAGGAAAAAACAGTGAGCATACCGAATTTTATGGAGTACATCAGTTTATTTATTTTTAAAATAAATTTATTTATAAAATTTCATCAACACTTTGTCGTATGTTGCAATTTTCGCTTTACCTTTAAGCTTAGTTAATAATGTTAATACTAATTTAGAATGATTGCCATTTTTATATTGATTATCGTCCTTACAATATAATTCATAAACAAATTTAGTATTTCTAACAAAGTCAACTATTAATAATGGATCACCATCATATTCTGGAATTAATTTAAAATCGTGATCTTTATTTTCCATAGCCATCTCTGAATTTGATCAATATTTTCTGGTTTTAAAGTAGAATATAATTGTCTTAAATTGTTTAATCTTTCTTGTAGACTAGACATCAACTAAAAATTAAACTTATAATTACCATTAAGTATGTTGTCTTCAGTGAATAAATCTTCTTTCCTTGGTGTTTCAATGTCCTAACAGTTGATCTTGAAACCTGGGTGACAAGATTTAAAAATCTTCGGAAAGGTGAATAGATACCTCTGTAGCCGTGGAGAATGCTAGCTATACTTGTATACGCAGTGACAATCTTCCTCAAAACGGAGAGAAGTGGTTATGCTACTTGATATCGGTCTTACACTCCGCAAGGTTACTGTAATATCCCAAAAATTCCGCCCAAGTCCCTGTTCGGGCGCCAGTTATGAATCTTTAATCCACACAAAACTTTTTAAAAAGAATTTATTTTGAATGACACATACAAATCTTAAACTAGCATAATAACGATCTAATTACGGACAACTGACTGAGAGAGCTTTGATTGCTCGGTACGGTTTATAAAGGGTCAGCAAAGATATGACTCATAGTTCTTAGAAGAAGTACATCTGGTACCTATAGCTATAATATACAGATGAGCATAAATAATGTTATGAAAGAGCATGATAGATCTATTTCTTTAAACTTTGATTATTATATTATGAATTAAGAAGTACCAGTTGGGATCTTTTTTATTTATATTGACTCTGAGATTATCAATTCTATAATTCCATTTTAAAATACAATTGAAAGGTCTTATTTATTTAGGTCCGTCTGCCAGCTCGGGCAGTTTTTCATATTATATTGCGAACAGAGACCCCTCAAATGGCAATTGAGATTGACAGTTGCATTTATTTCAAAAATGGAGTAGGGAGAATAGCAAAAAGAGGATAATTACAGTACAATGGTGAAACGTATTGGTAAAGAATGTAAAAAGCAATTACATTTGTATATCTGTGTTTTAACGAAGTAAAACCTTTTAGTCATGAATGGCTATGGAAATTTATAATAAACACACACACACACACACACAAACGTTCACTAAAGCACACAAGCACATGATTCCAAAGTAAAAAAAAAAAAAAAAATTAAAAACCAAATTACAGATATAACGATATATTAATGTGGAATAGTAATTTATAAGATAAAACCGCTGAAGGCCCATACACGGCGTATTATTATTGATAATATTTAACAACTATTATTATAATCAGTCTTTATTTATACAACTAAACAACTGTATTTATACAATGTATGGAATGATATTCTTGTTTATACATCGTCCATTGTCAGAGAAGCTGGTAGGAGTCATATTCCTCTTTTATGATTATCAAACAAGTAATATTTTTTATATCCCCTCACAATCTTCCCTTCTTTATAAAAGATTTAATATTTTTACTTTTTTTTCCGTTAAAACGTTAAAAAATCTGTTATTCTATAGTAAGAAAGTATACAAGTAGTTTCTAAAATGATGATCATCCTTTTTTCGATAAGACAAAAATATATGTGCAGATAAAACTATAAACCTTTCTTTGTAAATGGTATATATATAAAAAAAAAACTTGTTGATTGTTGTATGTAATTTACTGAAACCAAAGGAAGAAAAAAAGTTTTGAATTTTGTTTCGGCAATTCCAATGTTCCAACTCAATAGTATAGTTTCGTATGAATATTTTGTGAACATAAACTAAAAATTGTATTGCTGAACCCGCCACAACTCTATTCTCCGAGGTAGTTCAACTCATCTAACTTTTAAAACACTGTCACTTATAGCTACTCTTGGTCGATATACGACACGTCATCTTAAGGAGAACATAACTAAAAAAAAAAAAAAATGAAATTTTTAATTTTAAAATTAAATATAAAAAACATATTTCGAATATGAAGACGAACAAAGCATTATCCTTTGTGCGTTGATGAATTGAGCAACTCTATTGTAAATGAAATCTTATCCTTTTTTCCTGTAACAATTTTCCTCATTCCGGATTCCACGGCTTAGGCCTCAATAAGTATTCCTTAATGAATTCTCAGCTGGGCCCTACGAAGAATTTCCTATAAAAAATAAAAACGTATTCTTTGTGATGTTGCTGTGTAATAAAAACAAGTAATATAAAATAGAACAAGATTAATAAAAATAATTACGCTATTTGTATTGTAACAATAACTTGTATTTTATTATATTAAAAAAGTATATCTTTAAATCTTTAACTATTTATTTTTTTGATAAACTTCGTTTTGAATTTCATATAGAAATTAAAAATGTGTTTGATTAAAAGGGAAATACATATTTAAAGTATAATAGAAAAACGAGGGGGGGCTTGAATCAAAAATATATAAAGGAAAAAACCATATTAAAATTATGCATCTGAATTCATATCAGATTATTTTAAATTGTACCATTCTCATACATATTACAGGATTATTTTTTTTCTCACAGTATTCTGAGTATGGTTCGGTCGGTTTTAAAACAAGGTGATTCTTAGTCACCAATCTTATTTAATCTAGTACTAGAATGCGTCACTAAAAGTGTGATGAATACTGAAAAGGGTTTAACTTTGGGTGGTAAAATACCGGTGCTTGGGTATGCTGATGATTTGGTATTATTGGGTGAAGACAAAGAAACAATAGAACTAAATACATCCGCGTTAGTAAAATCCTGTAAGAAACTAGGACTTGGAATAAATACGGATAAAACAAAATACGAGTACATGGTCAGTAGAAGAAATGCATTTTATAAATATATATATAGAAGGAAGTACGTTTAAACAGGTAGATAAGTTTAAGTATTTAGGTTCTACGGTAACTAGAAAAAAAACGAAATTGATGAAGAAACAAAAACGAGGTTGGAGCCGGGAAAAGCTATTTTTTTAAACAAAATTTCAAAACTGCTTAGCTCGCTCCTTCTATCCAAAAACTAAAAAAAAATAGAATTTACAAAACTATTCCCTTCCCACTGTTTTTTATGCATGCGAGAGTTTTTGAAAATAAAGTATTAATTAAAATATTCGCACCCCTCAGGGTTCGGTCCTTGCGCCAGTTCTATTTAATATATACACTGCCCACATGGTCGGGACTGAATTTGATAATGCTCAAATATCTGCTTATGCTGATGATATAGCCATATACTCGGCAAGCATGAATGCAGACAAGGCCATGGACCAGGCCGCCGCAGCGGCCCAACTCATCGCTAACAAA
>NW_027112103.1:63463-68056 GCF_000696795.3 Halyomorpha halys | reverse complement strand
AATAAATGAATGGGAGAATTTAGCTGTAGCACAACACTAAATTAAAGGAAATGCACCACATAAATATAATAACACCAGAGCCCAAAAGGAGAAAAATGGCTGTTATCTTACCCCAATTTTTGATTACTTAATTGAAAATTAGGTATAATTACTAATCAAAATTGATGAGTCTGCCAAGTATAGGTAGGGGGAATAAAAAATAGCGGCTGTTTCAAAACGTTAAAAATAATTAATTTTTTAATTCGAGCTCTATAACTACATCTTTACAACTACCAACAACAATCAAAAATCTAAGATAGCATCATTTAAAATAGAGTAAATTTGCTAACATATAAGCCCTAATAGAGCTATTTACGTTGAATAGTTCTCGAGATATAGCTTTTTAAAAAGCTTCATTTAAAAAAAAAGTTGTTTAGAACGTACTGAAATATCAGTAGTTAGTTAGTTTATTTTGAAAAATCTATATCTCAGGAACTATTCTACGTACAGATGTGTATTAGCACTCAAAATAAAGCTACGCTTATGTACTATAAATTAGTTTATGACCTTTACCTTCTTAGGAGTAGTAGTTTTCATGATATTTGCTAAGATAAATTGATTTATAGTTGTTCAGACAAATGTTCATTTTCCAAATTTATATTCTTATGTGAATATCATAGACACTACTTCCTCTACGAAGATAAATGTCATTAACTACTTTATAGTAAGTTAAATTCCCTTTACTTTGAATGTTGGCAGATATTAGTGCGTCTTATGGGTCTAGAGATATATTGTTTCAAAAATTCCAAATTTTATACGAACAACTAGAAATTAACATTTTGTGAGTTTATTTTGTCAAATATCATCCTATAATCCTGTCAAAAACAAAGCTATAAACCATTTTATAGTAAATTTAACTAGCTTTAATTTGACTGCTGACAAACATCTGTACGTCCAATGGTTTCTGAAATAAAGTTTTTCATAATTCAAACTTATTGTCCAAGCAAGTATAAATCATTTTAGCAAATATCATGAAAACTACTATTCCTACAAAGGTAAAGGCCATAAACTACTTTATACATTAAACTGGCTTTAATTTTATTGCTAAAGACATCTGTACGTCACATAGTTCCTGACATATAGATTTCTCAAAATAAATTAACGAACTACTGATATTTCAGTACATTTTTATGAAATGTTTCTTTTTAGAAAGCTATATCTCGAGAACTATTGGACGTAAATAGCTCTATTAGGGCTAATATTCCAGAAAATTTACTTTAAATAATGTTCTTTTAGATTTTTTAGTGTTGTTGGTAGTTTTTAAGATATAGAGCTCCAAATGAAAAATTAATTTTTTTTAAGGTATTGAAACAGCCGCCATTTTTTATTCTTCCTAAACTATAGTTGGCAGACTCATCAATTTCGACTAGTAATTATACATAGTTTTCATTAAAGTAATTAAAAATTTGGGTGAGATACCTGCCTTTTTTTTCTTCTCGGGTCTTGTACTATAATAATTCAGGTTATAGCATTGCATCATATAAGAAAGGCGTGTAAAGTTTTAGTGCTTAGCATTTATCCTACATACCAAGTGAAAAATATTTTTATACTTCAATAATAAAAAAAAAAATACACAATGGTTTGCCATGTAAATAATTTATTTATTAAGTATGTTAAAAATCGATAATGCTTGTCCACTCACACGATTGTACTTAACGAATATCAAGAACAAATTAACGCAAGGTTTGATTAACTGTCAAACTGAGACTTGAATGGCACCTCCAACCTAAGCTTGCCTTTGGAGCTCATTTATCCGCTATTTGGCTTCACTTGGCCTGATAGATTAAACTCTCTAGCTTCCTCAAGTTTGGAATGGATAAATCAGCCCTAAACTATGTCTCAGAAATATACAAATTAATTAAGTTAAAGTTAAAGTCTTCAATTTAAAAAGTCTTTTAATATGTTAATATATTTTTTATTTAATGATTAGAATTTTCCCTCTCAAACTGTTTGTTTATTCTGCTATTTTTTATCTTTCGCCTGAATCATTCTGGATTTTAATTTGAAGATAGGTTTTAATTTATATAATTAGCTTGTTTTTATTTTTATTTTTTATCAGACAGTTATATAAATATGCAAATATAAATGAATTATTAATGCTTTTCAACTCTTCAAACCCTGCATTTAATTCAGTTCAAGGACTAAAATGTATCTAGCTAGTAAAAAATATTTTATTACCGTTTTTCATTTATTTAAGGCTTCTGATTTAAATCTATAAACAATGGTTTTTGAAATAACCATATACTATACCATATACCAAGACTATAGTCTTGGAATTATAGTATCTGGAAATTCATTCATGGAAAAATAAAAATAAACAAAACACTTTATTATTTCTTTAAAATTCCTACGTTTCGGCCAATAAGTATGTGATAATAGTTCTAAGTTAATCTGCAATTAAAAGTTTTTAAATTTAATCGACATGTGAAAAAATATGCCTTAAATTACTGGCCTTGGCAGAAAAGCCTGCAAAATTTTTGTTTATCTTTAAACTGTTTTTATAAGCACCTTTAAATTAATTACGAGCAAATGAGCTGTGCTATTCAGGCATGGCATGAGGGAGACAGCACCCACTGGTGCATTCTACTGAGGTTCAAGTAAATTATTTTATTACACTAGAAAGTCCCTCGTCCTACTCCTATGCCGAGTGACGTCAGAGGTGTCATTTGTTACTATCTGTTCCACAAATTTCTTGAAATGTCCATGTTATTGTGCCATAAAACCCTTTGTACGTCATAAGAATTGGGTTCTTTACAGTGTGAATGCGAAGGTATGTGTGAAAGTTCTCGTTTGAAACTTAGATTAGTAAGTTCGTTGCCAGTCTTAAAAATTGCGATTGAAAGGTTTCTATTTTTTGAATCTGTCTTTTTAGCCGGTCCATAAATTTGGCAGACGTAAGTCCATATGCATTTTAGTTAGTAATTGTATACGTTAAGTTTCTGTCTGAGAGATAATTTAGAACGTCTGTTTAACATTGAATATAAATGTTTCAGTCGGAAATTTAGCGTTTTATGTTTCGTCTTGACGTGTGTGCCCCAGCCTAACCTTCTGCCATAGGTATGTCCTAAATAAGTTTCAGTTTTTGTCTGGTAAATAATTTCATCATCATCATAATCTCTATAATGTATCTCCTTTACCGCTTGTGGAGTGTGGGGTTACGAGTGATCTCGTCTTGGACCATCTCCCGTCTCCTACTCCATTCCATATCCCTTCTCCTTAATATTCTCCTCCCAGGGAATGCGTGGTCTTCCTCTTGGCCTTCATCCCTCCAGGCGAGTCTCATGTGTCTTTCTGGCAGTTCTTTCCTGATCCATCTGAAGCAGATGTCGGAACCATCTTAGCTTGTGCCCCTCTAGGATGAGTTCCGTACTCTATCTCGTCGTGTCTTTCCTTCCACCTTACGAAGGTACCGCATCTCCATGAATTGTATCTGGCTCAAGGAGGATTGTGTTTCGAGGTGAGGGTCCACGATTCGGAAGAGTAGGAACGAATTGGGAGGAAGGACGATTTGTAGATCATTATTTTAGTTTTTTTCATCAACTCTCTTTTGTCTAGGAAACCCCTTCGAAGCAAACTTAATATTCTTCCAGCTGCATTGGTTCTTTTAGAAACTTCCTCATCAATGAAGGAGCTTTCGTTGAGATGAGCACCTAGATATTTGAAATTCTAGACCTGCTTTAGTATTTCTCCCTTCGGTCTGATCACCCTCATTATTCTCCAAGGTTTCTTTCCTATCCCCATACATTTGGTCTTTTCCGGGTTAATTTTCATATTTTATCGAGGCCACTTCCTCTTGGAGAACACTTATGTTGTTTTGGAGGTCTCGGTCGTTGGAAACCGGCAAAACCAGGTCATCCGCAAAAGCCAACACTGAAAATTTTATGGGTTGTAAGTTCTTGTGTTCTAACTGAAACTGTTTCATTCTAAGTTTACCTTTCTTTATCACAGAAACCTTATCATCACAGAAAACAGAACGAATAAAGATTTTCAAATAAAAAAAAAACAAAGGGACTTTAGACAAAAATTCGGCGCATTCAAGTCCTCTGAGACTATTTCAATTAGAATTAGACCAATTTAACTCTAAAGTTCATCTAATTGTAAAGAGATGTAATAAGTTCAGTCATATTCCAAGAATTTATCCGACTTAAATATATAATTCCAATTTCGTATGAATTTTTTTTATTATTTTTTTTTTTACAAATGAAATAATAAAATTGATCAAGGAGTTAATGTTTAATACTCATGATGAGGGATCAATTTCTTAAACGTCAAATGAACTGTTTTTTTTTTTGTTTTTTTAATTATTTATTTAATGTAATTTACAACTGTACAAAATAATTTTTTTTTTTTTTTTTCTGACCTAGAAAAAAAATGAAAACAATAAATTAATTATATACATAGAGATAAGTGTATATATACAGGTGAGTTACATCTTGGATTGCCAGTGTGGCATTATAAGATGAGCTGCCGGGTCCGCTGAAGGTGGTGTCGTCAATGATGGCATGAGTCTGCCGTGAGCGTACTAGGAATAGGGAGGAGCTATTCCGGTTGGCG
>NW_027112103.1:59308-62302 GCF_000696795.3 Halyomorpha halys | reverse complement strand
TTTGGATTGTAACGATTGGATGCGGGAAGAATTTGATGGTTTGGTGGAGCCCCAGAGCTCAATTCCATATGTCCAAATTGGTCTGATTATTGAAGTGTGTACTAATTTTTTGTAGTGAATGGGAAGTTTTAAATGTAATGTCAAATGCATTCTTCTGTATATTTCTATTATAATTTATATTATTCAAGATGTCTTAGTGGCACTTATATTACAATATTTATTTATTTACATTCAATATGTATTATAAATTATATGTCTTATATTTTTCATAATATAACGCTTGTCGAATATTGCATATCATTATATAATATACAATTATATCATTATATCGTTTTTACAATACAATACATGCAGATATTATATCATATCACTTTGCACAGCACTTAGCGTTCCTCTTTAGTTATGTTATTTATAGTTTCTCTAATGTTGATGAATCATATAGCCTTCTCGTCAAAGAGGTTCCCGGCCTTACTTAATAATTCGTACTTCAGTTATACGGCTTTGGTTAATGTTTTCTTTTTTATTCTACATCACTGTCTCCTGATCGCTTTTGCTCCTTGGCTTTTTAGCAGAAGGTAGTTGGTCCTTGTCGATTGCTATAAACCATACAGTTTAATCATATTTTTCATAATATTATTTGCATATAAAGTGGGTAACCTTTGTATTTAACATCCAAAGTTATATGAATTAATTAAACTCTCAGCCTGTGGATCCCCAGCGCCCACTCTGAGAGATTGTGTTTAAAGGGTAAACCAGAGTCCTCTGTCATCACTTCACCTGTTATTGGGTGCAGAACATGGAAACTCAGAACATGAATAATGTACGTATTAAAAAACGCAGGACGAATTTGGCTGGTTGATTGGATGATTTTAAAGGCTTACATGAAATCTAGAAACTTTGGTGTGAGCATATGAAATATGAAGGTCATGGTGAATTGTTTTATTGGGAGGTTTATTATTCTTGATGAACTTTTTTATTAAAAAAATCCAATCTTTTACACTCAAGGACAAAGACTTTAATACAAATACATATAATATAAAATACAAACATATTAAAAAAAAATAAACAACAAAAATAAAATCAATAAATATGAGATAAAATATACAATAATATGAGTAGAATAATTTATAAATTTCAAATAAACATGAGTAAATAGATAAGTTAAATAACAAAACAATCAGTACACAACTATGAAAAAGAAAATTAAATTTAAGTAAGCTAAATATAAAACTCCTATATATAAAATAGTTGTAATCTGTCTTCGGGCTTGAAAAGTAAGTAATGTAGGTGTGGTATGGAGCGCTGACTGTAGTTCAAAGAATTGAGTATTTAAGGTTTCGATGATTTTTTAAACTTTTATTATCTCACACTGTTCAAGTTAATATCTTTCATAGCAGTCATATAATTTAGATTATATAATAGATTATTTAACGCTTCGTACTCAAGCAAGTACTTTATTCCATGGCTTATCCTCCATTTGGCCAATTTTCTTCCCTGCCGTTTCATACATTAGCAGTGAGAGAAGAAGACCACAGATTAGGGCAACCAAACTGTAGAACCAATAGTTGAGGTAGACTCCATAGTGCTCATTTATAGGAGTATATATTTTTATTGCTATTAATGATAGAACTCCTACGAATCCCTGAGTGAAACCGCATGCGATACCTCTTGTATTTGCCCCGAACATCTCTGACTGAAGGGTCTCCAGGAGAGGTCCTACGCCAATGTCTGAGAAGAAGCAATACACAGAAAATCCCATGTAGAGCGCCCAAGTGAAGTTGGAGGAATCAAGAGTAGTCTTCTCATGGATATAGTAGTAACCACCAGTAAGAAAGTGAGCCATGAAGCAGCCGAAGCAGGACACGAGGAGGAGTGGCCTACGGCCGATCCAGTCGGACATGAAAGCAGCAAATACAGCAATCACCGCGAGAAGAACTGACAGCAGAATGGACATCTCGGCTGCCGAAAGAAAGGATCCACTTTTGGAAAAACTGTCTAAGGCATAGTTGAGAAAGACCGTCATTCCTGTCAGATATTTTGCCATAGCGACGATCTGAACTATGATCAATGCCTTCCTCTCTACTTTGTCGCAGAAGAGAATCTTCCAGGACCCTTTTGTTGACATTTGTTCTGCTACCGCTTTTTGCATGTCCTGAAATTCTTCCTCAATGTCTCCATTTCTAAAGTACTTGAGTACGTCTTTCGCCTCGTTACCATGTTTAGTCATCAGCAGGTAATATGGAGTCTCAGGAACATAAATCCATATTATTGTATTTATTATTGGAAGTGGAAGACAGGCGTAAGCGAACATATCATAACTAAGATAAGGGCCAACGCTGAAAGCGTACGTGGTGCCTAGGTAATATGTAATCTGGTATATACCGGTTATGCTCCCTCTTAACTTTGGTTCGGCGATCTCTGCGGCATAAATCGGCGTGATAGTAAAAGCAACTCCAATCGCCAGTCCGTGAAGAATCCGAACCATGATAAGGGAAAGCATTGACTTAGAACACAGGACGAGAATCCAACCAGCCAGGCAGAGGGGTCCGATGCTCATAATCACGTACTTTCGACCGATCCTAGAACAAAATACATCTCTAAAAAAGAAGTTTAGAAGAAATTATTGTATATTAAATTATGTATATTATTATAAACTATCTATACTAGTGCAGGAAATGAAAAAAAAATAGTTTTGACGTATTCAGTAGAAGAGAGATTATCATCACTTGTTCGTAAAATAGCCTGACAGGAAGGGACTGACGATGGCACCGAACTCTACAGCCGTCACCAACCATGAGATATCTTCTGAAGTAAAGTTCAACTCAGGGTCCTCTGTCAGCCGAATTGTTAAAGGCTCGAACCAGGAGTATGCAGCGCTGGCCACTATTACTGACAGGTGACCTGAAAGATATCAACCTAGGCATTATTTTATGAAGTTTGATTCCTTGTAGTGAAGTTTAAAATAATACCTATAGTACTTAATGTTTTATACTA
>NW_027112103.1:55339-58031 GCF_000696795.3 Halyomorpha halys | reverse complement strand
TTTTACATGAAACACAAAACAACAAGGTAGTTACAAATTTTCTGTATTGTTATAATATTCGATTAGATGGGTTAAGTAAAAGGTAATTAAATAGAAGAGTTTTAAACGAGGGTAGGGTTGGTACATGACGTATGTTACAGGGAATGGAGTTCCAGTGAAAGGCAGCTCGGGTAAAAAATGATTTATCAAACGCAGCAGTTCGGTGAGGTGAAGGGTAGATGTCAGACAAAGGGGACCTGATAGAATGAAATTGGACTGAGAATTTGAAATTTTTCTATGATATTGGAGGAGTTATAATTAGTTGGAATAGAAAGGGAGCTAGAATATACTGACATGGGAAGGATTGATAGAGCCACTTCAGCTCGGTGTAGTACAGGGTTATGTGCCTGTCTCTGCTGATCCCGAAAATTAATCGTACAACATGATTAAATATATATCTACAACAGTCGAGAAAAAAGTTTTCAATATATTTATATATAATTTAGAATTTTGTGTATTATTTGTAATCCTTTAATAACCTAATGTTAATAAATAATTCCCTGTGGTACATCATGCATGTAAAAGCCGATTTTATTTGTTACAGAATCAAAACTCAAATGTATTGTGTCCCTCTCAAGAAACATTTAGATTTACCAAGGAATCCAAACAATATTTTTTAAAAATTATTTTAATGCCCAAAATTAATAATGCTTGAAAATTTCACTCCCTTATTTTTCCAAAATATTCAATAATGAGGATTGACAAAAGAGGACCATTGAAACTTTTTCTCTCACTTTTTTTTTTAAAAAAACCCTAACGTTTCGGCCGCTAGGCCATTTTTAAGGAGACTTCAAGAAGAAATTGTATTCATATTATGACTATTTTACCTCTTCACACAATAGTAATGTTATTGAAGATACCTTAAACATTGATGTCATAATTCATTAAATTGTCCTTTTTGCAGGCTAGTTGTCCATGTCTTATATCTTCAAAAACAAAAATAAATATTAAATGACATTATAACATTTCCAAACAGTCTTTCAAAAATTATTATTCACTTACAAACCACATAATTCCAATACAAAACTATTCCACAAAAATTTATTTTCCTTTTCTATTAACCTCATTAACAATATCAACAATAATACTTACATACCTTCAATAGGTTAGGACTCTGTTATCACTTTATTACTTCTTTTTTAATCTTGTCCTTATAATGTAATAATATTTAAAAACATAATTACTGTATTTCTGTTATATACATGCTTTTGCATACATACATACACAATCCCTTTTTTTCACATTTACACCAACATACGCATATATCATAAAAATTATGACTATATACAATTAAAAAAAAAAAAGGATATGAAAAATAACAATTGAAGATGACAAAAACAACAAAATTCTTCATAACAGAAAAAATAAAAAATTACTCCAGTATATAAAGTTCCCGGGTTTTGGCACCAATTAAACGTTTGTGAGCACAAAGAATGAAAAAGAGAAAAAGGAGATAGAAATGACGAACTTATTTGGTATTTAAAGACTGACTTTATTGTGTTCCGTACTTCTACATATACATCTTCGATCACCTGACATTGAAATAACAGCTGGCTAAGGCTGTAACCTCCCCCCCCCCTCCCATCAGTTTACGAACAATCCTCGTAAACTTATACTATACTATAAAATAATATAAAATACAACAACAATAACTATTTACAATAAAGTATATACAACAAACAACAAAGGATTGACAATCCTCATGAACTCTATTACAAACTAAAAGTAAAGCAAAACTAAAATAACATCATTATGTACTTTATACAATTAAAAAAAATGGGAGAGGAAAAAAAATTGAAGATAACAAAATAACAACAAAAAAATTCTTAACAGAAAAAAATACTCCGGTATATAAAGTTTCCGTATATCAGCACCAATTAAACCTTTGTAAGCTGAAAGAATGAAAAAGAGAAAAGGTGCATAGAAATGACGAACTTGCTTGTTACTCAAAGACTGACTTTTATTTTTTTTTCCGATTTCTCTAAAAACAGAAACAAAAATTGAATTAATAAGTGGATTACTGTGAAAAAGAAAAAGTAATTCGAGTTGGATCTTACCTTTTACTACCTTTGGTATTTTAAGGTTACATGTTATGTTTATTTAATAGGTAACCTTAAAATACCAAAGGTAGTAAAAGGTAAGATCCAACACGAATTATTGTGAATTATTGACTTTTATTGTGTTCTGTACCTCTATATATATATACATCTTCGATCAGCTGATCTACCCGATCATCTGACCTTGAAATAACAGCTGACTAACGCTGTAAGTTATATGCATCTGTGTATTTCACGAATTTGAACATTTCATGTTATAACTAACATTTAAATAATAATTACATATTTATCTTACTTAAAATTTCAGAATAATGATTTGGGTGCTTTAGAGTGTGATTTAAGAATGTATTTAAGTTTACTGTATAATTTGTATTTTCTGAAATGTAAATTGATTCCAATATTTTTCTTATATAATTATTATTTCCTTTATTTTATCTCTTTGCTGCAAAATATTATAAGCGACAGATTAAAAAAGAATGGATATTAAATTGTAAATGCATTAAGCTTAGTAATAAAGTGATAACAGAGTCCTAACCTGTTCAAGGTATGTAAGTATTATTGTTGGTATTATTAATGAGGTTAATATAAAACGAAAA
>NW_027112103.1:48532-54889 GCF_000696795.3 Halyomorpha halys | reverse complement strand
TTTTTGTTTTTGAAGATATAAGACAGGGGAAATTAGCCTGCACAAAGGACAATTTAATGAATTATGACATCAATGTTTAAGGTATCAATAAGAGTATTAATTAAGTATTGATTATCATTTCCCCTTGATAAATGTTTGTTTATTACGCTGATTTTTATCAGTCTGTTGAATCATTATGAATTTAAATTACAAAACAGGTCTGAATTATAAAGTTATATAATTAGCCAAATAGTGTTTTTTTAAATGTTAGTTAGATAATTATGTTAATATCTATCTTAATTATGATTGATTAATGTTAATTTAAAATTTTTAAATTTCATGAAGTGTTCTATATTATATTTTTTGCTTGTATTAAATAAACTATAGAACATCATGAAATTCCCCCTAAATTTACGTACGTAATAAATGTACTTTTCGTTTGGTTAATTTTACTTATTTAAAATTTACCCCTACATCCTAAATCCAACCCACATCGAATACATAGAAGAAGAATTAAATACTCCACTCCAAATTTCCCTTCCACCTAAAGCGTTTCATCCTTCAGAGATATCCAACGTCATTCAGAAGTTACCTTACCGCAAAGCTTCCGGTTATGACCTAATTACACCTCATATTCTAAAACTGCCCTTACATTTTCCTCGATATTCGGTTGTATTCCTCACCTACATCTACAGTGCTGTACTCAGATCCACATATTTTCCTGACTCATGGAAATTATCCATAATCAAAATGATTCCCAAACCTCAAAAACCGCCAGAATATCCATCTTCCTACCGTCCTATCTCTCTGTTACCTATCATGGGCAAAATCCTTGAGAAACTCATCTTGAAACGCCTGTATCCTATCCTTGATTCAACCATTTAATCCCAGACCACCAGTTTGGATTCCGAACATCCCACTGTACTATCCAGAAATGCCTTCGTGTGTTTGTTGTTGTCTCGACTCCTAGGGAGTCTTTCTTGATGTAGAACAGGCTTTTGGTCTAATTTGGCACCCAGGACTGTAATACAAGGTCCGTAAAATCCTAACCCCTACATACTTCCTCATTATCCGTTCTTATCTCTCCGACAGATTATTGCAAGTAAATCACAACAGCGCTTATTCATCTCTATTCCGTCACTCTGCTGGTGTACCTTAGGGTAGTATCCTTAGTCCTATCCTATATAGCTGACATCCCAACCCATCCAAACACTATCCTCACCACGTATGCCGATGACACATGTCTATTGCCACTGAACAATGATCCTTATATTATATCTCAAACCCTCTAATCCCACATCACCACCCTTGAAGAATGGTGCCTAAACTGGAGGATTAAAATAAATTTCAATTAAGCCTACCAAATCACATTTACCCTTGGTCATAAACTCATGACCTCTTGCCCCACACTATCCTTTAATAATAGCCCATTTATTCCTGACGAACAGATCCGTTACTTAGGACTACATCTGGACAAACGACTAACATGGAATCCTTATACAAGACTAAAAATACAGGAAACTGCTCGTCGATTCCGACTATTACAACATTTACTAGACAAACGATCTAAATTGCCAATCCATTACAAAAGACTGATCTACATGACTATTATAAGGCCTATCTGGACGTACGGAGTTGAGCTTTGGGGCTCCACTAAACCATCAAATTCCTCTTGAATCCAATCCTCAAAGCCCAAAATCCTTCTTAAAATCGTCAATGCTCCTACTTTTTCACAAATCAAGTCATCTATCAGGACCTTATTGTATCATATATTGCCGATTTGGCCAGAATCAGATACCAATCCTTCCATAATAAACTTCTCAACCACCTAAATCCACTTTTTTCTAATCTGGCTTCTCCTTCATTACCTAATAATCCTTCTGGGCGTCTGAAAAGAAGATGTCCTCGAGATCTTCCCCTCTAGAAATGTTATTGGAGTTCTATCAATGGGTAGATTCTCCACATGTTTGTATCATGCCACTATGTCACCTACAGCAAATTCACTTGTTGTATATATTTTTATACAGTTGTAAATAACAATAAATAAATTACAATAAAAAAAAATTCCATAGGATTATGCAACTATTAAGCTGCCCTATTGTCAGTAGATTAGTATTGCTAGATCCATGATCTTTTTTTTAAATGTCCGAAACGTCCGGGCAAATCTGTGGTCTTTGGTTATTTGTTCTTATGGAAATAAATTGATTATGTCAATAAAATTTTATATCTGAATTTGAAGTGAAATTATCTGAGGCATATTAAGAGTTATAGAAAGTATCCTCATCAAAGAAGAATGTTTACATCCATACATATTGGCCATAGTTAACCTTGTACTCTCTGTTGATGTCTCGAGCCCATTCGCCACATGTATAATTTATATATAATATATACTCTAAATATATTCATGCGGCATCATATCATCATAATCAGACAGAATCCTTCAATAATACTCAAGTTATTCCTGTGCCATGGGTCCACTATTTTAGACAACATGTAGGCAATTGACTAACTTGGAACCCTCTTACAAGAAGGAACCCCAAGAAATGTCTTCCAATGAAAAATGAAATATCAGCCAGTTGGCAAGCCATGAGGAATGAAAGCCCGCCAAGCAAATTAAAAACCATGGACCACACCAAACCGTTTCAATCGCAGGGAAGAGGTATCTATTGCCAGATTGAGAATAGGTCATAAAAATTTAACTCATGCATATTTGATCAATAAGCAACCACCGCCAAAGTGTCAATACTGCAACAGTGTACTTACGATCAGTCACAGTTCACATATTTGAAGAATTTTGTTTCTATTCCATGAACTTAAATAGATTGGAAGTGGGACCGAGTGTATTGAGTGCTCTGAATGATGACCAGAAAAACGTGGAAATTGTTTTGGTTTTCTTAAAAAGGAATGGCCTTTTGAATAAGATTTAAACCCGAAAGTTTGCTATACGTACTGAATAATTCTAAAAGAAGTAATTATTCAAAGTGAAATAGAATTATAAATATAAATGAAATAGAATTATAAATCGCGAAACATGGGCGTTGATAACCTCAGGGTTTTACGCCATAAAGCCCCAGCCAACAACAACTTCCAACTATTTATGGAACTCAATTATGTGACCATTATAAGGCCTCTTAAGTCCAAAATCCTCCATCCTCCTTACTTTGTCACAAATAAGGGAGTTCTATCAATGGATTTAATATAGTCCACATTAAATTTACTTATTACATATATATTGTAATATAGTTATAAATATATTATAAAATATATAAATTAATTGAAGAATTAAATTGAGTATAAAATATATGGGAGAAGTATTTCAAATATTCTAAGAAATATACTTTTGTAGGTGACAATGCGTAAGTTTTGAATAGAATTTAGTTAAATTGATACTGAGCCATTTCTATACTTATACCCAACTTCGTTTCAAGTCAGATGAGTCGATTTCGAAACATTAATATCCGAAGAAAATAAATTCATGCTTGTAATTTCAAGCAATTTAATCGCTCATGTAAAATCAATATAACAGAAAACTGAATTTTTTCATTGATCTTTAAAACATAAAGTGCCATCATAACAATAATCAGTGCTAAAAAAAACATGGGTGGAATTATACTAAACCTTCTCAAATAGATAATTTTGCGACAGTATAATTACAAATAGATCTAATTTAAGAATTAAAATAATATTTTTTTAGAAACTAAATTTTGTTAAATAATATATTGTAGGAAGATAGTTCGGGTGGCGGTCAATAAACGTATCAAAATAGTAAAAGAATACTATTATTGCTACCATGACTCCCTAGAGATAGAGATAGAGATCTGAGAGCTCTGGCGAAGCCTAGCAAAGGTGGGCGAAACGTTTGTAAATAATAAATAGTTCTCTTTTACCATTTTGATAACTTTATTGACCGCCACCCGGACTATCTTTCTACAATATATTTCACTCGATCAACTATCTTCATCTAATGTTAAATATTATAAATTATAACATTAATATGAGGAAAATAAATGACAATATTTTTTTAAATTTAAATCCCTTAAAAGTATGATAATACAGTAAATATAATGATAAAGTAGATAATATAATTACATAAAAATATATTAATAATTATCTTTTCTCATTTCATTTAATGATTTTTATATATTTTGTGATATAGTAATGAATTATATAGATGAGGAAGTTTTTTAATTAATTATTGATTAGACAAAATGAAAAATAATGTTCGAAACGTCGAAAAATAATTAAAGACTTAGAGTTATTCCTTGAAAAGAATATTTATATTTACATATTTATTTTTATTTGAGTGACTCAGAATGTTCAGTCAGAATACTTAACTTTTTTTAAATTTACTTTCTGTTGAAGGGAATTTATTTAAAAGAAATTCAGTAAGTTTTAATTAATTTTTTTTAAAAATGAAAGTTCTACTATAATACTGGAAAATTCCATAGTAAAAAGTTCTATTGCATAGGACAGAACTTCTAAAAATAAAAATTTCAAAAATTATTAAGAATATAAGTTAACTTTTTAATTTCAAACCAAATTAGATTACTTCTTTTATGCTGAAATTTTTACTAATTATAAAATAGTGTGACTCCTTAAGAATTCAATAATAACTTATATTAACACATATATTAATAACAATTCCATTAAAATATTGAAGAAATTACAGAAAGTTCTTACATATGATACTGTAGATGAACTGCCTCAGCCTACCACTTACCATCTTAACCGTAACAATAACCTCGCTACACTGAACTTGGAGGGGTCCTCGAATCCTGGTGGGATCCAATATAACCCAATTAAATATTCATGTTTTTTCCAATTGCTTGAGGTTACGGAATTCAAAGAAATATATTAATAATATAGTATTTTTTTCTAATTATAATATACCAATAATTAAAAATATCCGCTATTGTGACACGTGAGTTCAATCATAATCATGTAAGTTATACGATGATTCTTTGCTGTATCTTTATTTTTGATCAACCGAGCTAATGTGGATCGGTGCTCATTAGTAAACTCGAATACTATTCCCTCAATCTGTTGATTGTTGTTATATCGACATAGTGATTAAATATTAATTTTTTCATATCATTGAACCTATATTTATGATTTTTAATTGACAAGAACTAACTCTATAAAATCATTCTTAGCATTATTTTGTTTAGTCCGCTAGTGTTATCTCAAGGCAGTACACTCGGTCTTATCCTCTACAACGTCTATACAGCTGACATCCGAACGAATCCTAACATAATCCTCACCTCATATGCCAATGGCACAGTTAATAATACCCCTTTAATTGCCTCCCAAACACTTCAATCTCACATCACGTCCCTCTAAGAATGGTGTCGTAATTAGAGGATTAAAATAAATCTCATCAAAGTACCTTTACACTTAGTCCTAAACCTATCGACTGTCCTAAAGTTCCCCCTGTCAAACAGATCCTCTACCTTTGACTGCAATTGAGCATCCTGGAATCCTCACACAAACTGCACGTCGATTTGATCTATTCCAGCACTTACTAGACAAACGGTTAGATTTTATTCGTGAAAGACAAAGTCTTGTACAAATTCATAACACAGTATACAATTATAAAACAAAACCTGAGTCTAGTGCTCCATTACAAAAACAATAAACAAAGATAAAGCAAGTTCTCTATAACAAAACAATAAACAAAAACAGGCTGGATAATACATAATTATTAACATAATATTCATTACTCTATTATATTTAACTTAAAATAATGAGAATTCTTTTTAATAAACGAAAGCGTGATCTAAATGAAGATATTAATTACCTTTGAAAACTATTTATTATCCATAATAGAATTCATATGTCACTTTCAAAATTAAACTTATTACATAATGTTACAATGTAAATATATAGTCTGTTCAATTTGGCTTCATTATCAATGTTCAATATTTTGTAAGTCGCAAGATATGGGATATAGGTAGCTTTAAGATGTATTGTCTATTTTCTTTAAAGAGGGAACATTGTAGGAGGATGTGGTACAAGCTATAATTGAAATAACTTTTGCAGAATGGACAGAGTACTATTACATGGGTGTAACCATGATGGGAGTAAAGAGGCCTGTAAACATGGCTGTAAAGAAGCCAATCTGAACATACGGAGTTGAACTTTGGGGCTCCACTAAACATGCTCGTATTCAATCCTTACAACCAAAAAGCCTTCTTAATATCATCAATTCTCATTATTTTATCACAAATAAAATTATTAATAAAGATAGTTATGTTCTATAAGTAATCGATCTATCCCGAACCAGATATCAATCCTTTCATTATAAAATAGGGAGATGGTCAGGGTTGCGGTCAAAAGAGAAATAAAAATAGTTTACAACTATTTATTTTCCAACGTTTC
>NW_027112103.1:41876-48482 GCF_000696795.3 Halyomorpha halys | reverse complement strand
GATTTTAAGAATTTTTGTATGTTGTCAGTGAGAGAGGGGACATATGGAAGGGATCTATAAATTGAGAGAGCGAATGGTGGATGAGGAGAGTTTGAGGAAGGAGAAGTAGGCGTAGAACGGTTGATGTAAGAGTTTAAAAGTTTGTTTATGATGTGAAGTGGAAAATCATTAGAAAGTAAGATAGTCTTAATGCGGTGAATGTTTGAGTTATGGTATTGGGGATCAGATAAGGAAAAGCAGCGGTGTATGAGTCATTTATAAACTTTCATTATAAACTTCCTAACCACCCAAACCAACTAGTTTCCAGCCTTGCTTCCTCTTTTATTCCTGACAATTCTCCGAGGCCTCTGAAAAGAAGATCGAAACCATCTAATCTAGAAATATTAGAGTGCTACCAATGGGTAGTTCCTCTACATACCAACATCGATCCATTTTGATCTTACATCAAATTTACTTGATGTATTTTTATGAAAGTACAGTTAGTTTTAAATGGCAAAAAGAAAAAAAAATACTTTCTAATATTGAGTATCATATTGGAGTTTTCGGAGCAACTGCTTTTATCGTTGGTGTGTCTTCCATTTGACCAGTAGTGTTCCCAGCCTTTTCATACATAAGCAAGGTGAGGAAAAGACTTCAGACTAGTACAACCAAACTGTAGAGCCAAAGGAGGTAGACCTCGAATTCCTCGTTAACGGAAAAATAGAGTTTGATTACTATTATGGATAAAATTCCTGCGAGTCTCTGCGTGATACCACATACGATAACTCCAGTACTTGTCCCGATTATCTCTAACTGCAACTTTCCAAAGTGTTCCCTCGCCGATGTTTGAAAAAATGCAGTACAAACCGATATAGAGCTCCTAAAAAGAAGTTTAGGAGTTCCGGTGAAGAAGTGAGCCACGAAGCAGCAAAGTATGACACTAGAAGATGTGTCCGACCGATCTAATCGGACACGAAAGCAGCGACAAACAGCAATCACCGCGAAGATAATAAGGACATTCCATCTGCTGAGAGAAAGGATTCACTTCTGGAGAAGCTGTCCAAGGCAGAGCTGAGTATAAAAGTCATTCCCGTAATTTATTTGCCGTCGCGGCGATCTCAACTACTGACTTAGTCGCAGATGAGAATCTTCCAAGACCCATTTGTCCTGCTACTGCTTTGCTTGCTGTTTGTGCATGTCCCAAAAATTCTTTTAAATGTAAAATTATTCCTCGATGTCTCCGTTCCTAAATACTTGCGAACATCTTTCGCTTAATGAAGTTGTTTGTATTGTTCGTTAATGAATGATAATGATCCTGCTTAGTTATCAGCCGGTATTATGGTGCTTCAGGAAAATAAAAAATCATTGAAAGTAGAAGGCAGGCGTAAATGAACATACCATAGCTAAGATAAGAGCCGATGCTCAAAGCGAACATGGTGCCCAGGTTATGTATAATCTGGTATATACCGGTTTGTTTCCCTCCCAGCATTGGATCGGCGATCTCTGAGGCGTAGATCGGCGTGATAGTAAAAGAAACTCCCTTGACTTGGAACAAAGGACGAGAATACAACCAGCAATGCAGAGGGATGCTCATAATCACGCACTTTCGACCCTAGAAAACCACTCATCTATTACACAAGAAGTTTAGAAAATAAACTATATGTTGAAACATGTATATAACTATTATCTATATGGACTAATAAAGATAATGAACTATATGTTAACACATGTATATACCTATTATCTATATTGGCTAATAAAGAGAATAAACTATATGTTAAAACATGTATATAACGATTAGTTATATAAGCTAATTAAGAGAATAAAAAAAATTGACATGTATTTTTTCAGAAAATCTGAAGATAGATAGTTGTCATCACCTGTATGAAGCATGCCTTCACCTTAATACCAGACATACTTCACTTTTGGTTTGCTGGTTGGGGATGAGTGGACTGTATAATTGAAAAATTAAAACATGATTGAATGAAAAATAAAATTCTATTGTTTGAGTAACAAGTGGTGTAGGGGGTGGCCGAAAGAAAACATTTATGATTAGATGGTTAGTAACTTTTGAATGGCTGGACTATGGAATTGTAGATAATGAGGTGGTTGATGATGATTATTGCCAGATGGAGTTACTTCATGCTTCCTTCTTCCCTCCGCATTTCTGTACCTCTCTCCTCTCTGCTGCTGGGAACTACTCCAGTAAATCTACTCACTCATGGTAGATATTATTGATGAGTAAATAAAAAGAAAAGATGGACTGCTTCTCGGGATGAAGAAAAAATGGCTATCTCTTATTAGTCTGGGTTGCTTCTCACCACAGAGAGCGCTGGAGGAGGTTAGTTTTGACTATTGGCCACATGGGCGCTAGTATATCCTGTAGGCTATTATATGATATAATGTATTATGGTGGCCCCTTCAATTCAACCTTTCGGTTGCCGTAGGTTACCCGGAACATCTTCTGTCAGTCCAATAGGACACGAAGGGACTGACGATCACACCAAATTCCACGGCCGTCACCAACTATCGTTAGGTAGTTGTTAGTTCTGTTCATTATATTTCGGTTCATCAGCAATTAAAATCTATGTATTTGTATTTTCGAAATTCATGTATAAGTCTTTGTTCTATGTTAGCTAACGCATTTCAGTGTGAAAAGGAAGTATTCCAATATATATATATATATATATATTTTTTTTTTTAATAGGGGCTGGAAATAAAACTTAAAGTTGTATTTCAGATTGATGGATTTTAATTTGGGGGGTTGATATGAATACTGCAGATTGATGACGATGGTGGATGGCGTTGGTGCGAATCAGATATGGTGAAGGTGACTTACTCATGTCCTCCTGCTTCATTTCCTTGTACTCCATGTTCCTCCATCTACCCCTTCCTCGGCCACCGGATGGCTCTTCAGAAGTGTCCTTACTCACTCATGGTTTATTTACAGAAGAAAGGAAGACTGCCTTGACCAAAATTCGCTAGCGAATGATTATCTTCTGTTTCTTGGGGCAAATGGGGCGCTGGCATTACTAATCAGCTATATGTTGCGAATCTTCTGTTTGAACGGAACAAACTAAATCTTATAAACTTGGTGAATTTTCCAATAGTTTTTTCCTCAGAACAGCTTATAAAATATTAATTTTCTTCGAGGCAAACATTAAACTATACAGTTTGATACAAATAAATAGATCATTGCTGCTGATGTAATTGTAAAACTTGTTTTAAAAAAAATATATTGATGATGACACTTATATAATATGAACCTGCCTCTCCTTCCTTTTTTTAAAGTATAAATAAAACATTTAAATCAATTTTGTTTACTATTTATAATGAGGGAAAAGTGCGAACATAGAGATGGAACTTTACTTGTTTTTAATTATCTGATATAATAGAAATAGAAAGATAGTTCTAGGAAAAATATTTTGATCGCAAAAATGTTTTTATACTTAAAAAAAATGGAAATAATTACACTATGGTTTGTCATATAAATCATTTATTTATTAAATATGTTAAAAATCGATAATGCCTGTACTCACACGATTGTCCTCAACGAATATCAACAACAAACTAAACGTAAGGTTAGATTAACTGTCGAACCGAGACTTGAATGGCATCTCGGATGTCCCCCATTCCAACCCCAACTTGCCTTTGGTGCTCATTTATCCGCCATTTGGATCCACTTGGCCTGACAGATTAAACCCTCTAGCTTTCTCAAGTTTAGAATAAATAATCAGCCTCAAACTATGTCTCAGAAATATATTAATTACGTCTTTAACGTAAAAAAAAATCATTTAATATGTTAATATAAATTTTATTTAATAATTAAAATTTTCCCTCTTAAGCTGTTTGTTTATTGTGCTATTTTTATCTTGAATCATCATAGCTTGAATCATTCTGGGTTTTTAATTTGAAGATGGGTTTTAATTTATATAATCACCCGTTTTTTTAAAATTTTTAATCAGACAGTTATATAAATATGTAAATATATATACGAATTATTAGTTTTTTTCAACTCTTTAAACGTTGGTTTTAATTCAATTCAAGGACCTTAATTTATGCTGAAAACCTCACAATGTTATTATGTTCTATATCATAATTTACTACAAGAAATCTTTCGACTGAATTAAAAAAAAAAATTCTGAAAATATTAGTACGTAATATGTGTACTTTTTCTGTTTTTCCCACACAATCCTGTCTAAACCCAAAGCAAAATTATTATAAACAACCTATTACCGAAACTAATTATTGTAACCGCAATATTTCAAGTTCCTAGGTGGATTTTAAAGTTGCAGAAAAAATAGAAAAACCATTATTACCCTTCTTATACTAAGCCAATGGAGACAGAGTATGAGCACTAAATTTAAATAAAAACTAAGAGCATGAATGATGAAAAGCAAGATAAGAATTGGGCAGGATGATTGGGTGATTTTAAAGGTTTGTTTGAAATTCAGAAAATTAGGCGTGAGAATAAGAAATATAAAGGTCATGGTAAATTGTTTTATTAAAAGCTTTACCTTATTCATTTTTTTTAATGTAATTTTTTATTGAAAAATATAATCTAATTTACACTCAATAAATATCAGGCTGTTATTCGTCGATGCATAACATACAAACATATTTTTAAAAAATAATATACAAAATAAAATCTATTAATATCAGATACAAATAAAAGTGATAAAATAAGCAAAATAATATATTCATTTCAAATAAACATAAGTAATTACATAAGTCAAATAACAGGAAAAAATGAGTAAAAAAACTAAAATAAAGAAAATTAAATTTAAGTAAGTTAAATAAATTATCTTGATCCACTTAATATAATACTTCTGAACTGCCTTTATCCCGGTCCAAGACTTATCACCCATACGTGGGTGGCGATGCAAGACTCAAGGAGGTGCCAGCGATTCCCTCCCAGTTATTTGAATGTTATTTCTCACTGCTCTCATGTCAGTCATATAATCTAGAACTTTAAGCCCTCTGACGAACATAAAATATTACAATATTTAATTATAAAATAATATAAGTGCACCTCAGTCCAATATTTTCTTATGATTGAGATTCGATTCTGTGTTTTGAGATTACAAGTACTCAAGCAAATGCTTTATCCCATGGTCTATCCTCCATTTGGCCAATTTTCTTTCCTGCCGTTTCATACATTAGGAGTGAGAGTAGAAGACCACAGATTAGGGCAACCAAACTGTAGAACCAATAGTTGAGGTAGACTCCATAGTGCTCATTTATGGGAGTGTAGATTTTGATTACTATTAATGATAGAACACCCGCGAATCCCTGAGTGAAACCGCATGCGATACCTCTTGTCTTTGCCCCGAACATCTCTGACTGAAGGGTCTCCAGGAGAGGTCCTACCCCAATGTCTGAGAAGATGCAATACACAAAAAATCCGATGTAGAGCGCCCAAGTGAAGTTGGAGGCATCAAGAGTAGTCTTCTCATGGATATAGTAGTAACCACCAGTAAGAAAGTGAGCCATGAAGCAGCCGAAGCAGGACACGAGGAGCAATGGCTTACGACCGATCCAGTCGGACATGAAAATAGCAAATATAGCAATTACCGCGGGGAGAACTTCCATCAGAATGGTCATTTCTTCTGCCGAAATAATGTGGAAGGACCCACTTTTGGAGAAGGAGTCTAAGGCATAGTTGAGAAAGACCGTCATTCCTGTCAGATATTTTGCCATTGCGACGATCTGAACTATGATCAATGCCTTCCTCTCTACTTTGTCGCAGAAGAGAATCTTCCAGGACCCTTTTGTTGACATTTGTTCTGCTACCGCTTTTTGCATGTCCTGAAATTCTTCCTCAATGTCTCCATTTCTAAAGTACTTGAGTACGTCTTTCGCCTCGTTATCATGTTTAGTCATCAGTAGGTAATATGGAGTCTCAGGAACATAAATCCATATTATTGTATTTATTATTGGAAGTGGGAGGCAGGCGTAAGCGAACATATCATAGCTAAGATAAGGGCCAACGCTGAAAGCGTACGTGGTGCCTATGTAAGATGTAATCTGGTATATACCGGTTATGCTCCCTCGTAACTTTGGTTCGGCGATCTCTGCGGCGTAGATCGGCGTGATAGTATAAGCACCTCCCACCGCCAATCCGTGAAGAATCCGAACCATGATAAGGGAAAGCATTGACTTGGAACAGAGAACGAGAATCCAACCAGCAAGGCAGAGGGGTCCAATGCTCATAATCACGTACTTTCGACCGATCCTAGAACAAAATACATCTCTTAAAAAGGAGTTCGGAGGAAATGATTGTATATTAAATTATGTATATTATTATAAACTATCTATACAAGTGAAGGAAATGAAAGAAAAAATAGTTTTGACGTATTCAGTAGAAGATAGTTGGTAATCACTTGTCCGTCAAATAGCCAGACAGGAAGGGACCGATGATTGCACCGAACTCTATAGCCGTCACCAACCATGAGATATCTTCTGAAGTAAAGTTCAACTCAGGGTCCTCTGTCAGCCGGATTGTTAAAGGCTCGAACCAGGAGAATGCAGCGCTGGCCACTATTACTGACAGGTGACCTGAAAGATATCAACCTAGGCATTATTTTATGAAGTTTGATTCCTTGTAGTGAAGTTTAAAATAATACC
>NW_027112103.1:12663-41826 GCF_000696795.3 Halyomorpha halys | reverse complement strand
GCTGGCCACTATTACTGACAGGTGACCTGAAAGATATCAACCTAGGCATTATTTTATGAAGTTTGATTCCTTGTAGTGAAGTTTAAAATAATACCAAGATGAATTAATGTTTTATACTAAATTCATTTCTTAATGGTTAATTAATATTTTTTAGGATGAATTTCATCCTTTCGATGCGAATACTTTTACATGAAGATAAATAACAAAACTAAGGATGATATCTGGTATGATACCCACCTGTGGAATGATCGTAATATGAAGTGAACAACAAAAAAAGGTGTGCTAAGGAAACGTCATCACACACTCCACTATATCCCCACTTCTATTGTTAATGACCGCCCATTGAAGTAGGACACCATAATTCAAGGAAAACAAAACATAGACGATAATAATTATTATATGGTGATATTTCGATATAAACAGTAAAGACACAGGACCTGATAAACTATCATCACTTCTTATTGAACAATCGTAACCTGTTCAAAAACCAAAAGTAACCACGCAAAACCAAGCCCCCTTGTCTACGCTAATGTCGCTAGTGTTTTTATTTCACCATGACAACTGTAAAAAACAACAATAGAGAGCTATAATCACCAATTCCCGTGGACGATCACTGCTGTCTGCAATCAATTCCCTCTGTTGCAACATTCGTTGTCCTGATTCTCTTACATGCTGGCCAACCAACCATAATCGTTACCTTGACCTTCTAGACTTCTTCATACACCAAAGCCTAGGCTCTCTAAATACTTCCATTTCACGCCTCGATAACCTACATTCACACCATAGTCCACTAATCCTAACCATCTCCATAATTCCTGTACCACCTCCCCTCTCGTTCATAAGGGGCTCTGTAAACAGGAATTTCTTTCGTCAGATTCTAGACGATGCTGTCCATTCCTTTACAACCCTTATCCAACACGCTGTTTGGTCTGCCTCTTTACAATGTCCAAAAAAAACCCAACACTAATTCTCTACGTCACCAATATAATTATTACACCAAACTAGTTAAGAATGAATTGGCCAATCATTGATCTGAGTCCTTCAATTCCTACCTCTCTTCCCATTCTACTCACGACAACTCCCTGTGAAACATGACCAAAAGAACCTAAAAACACATTTCCCATCCCCTCCGATGAAAATATTGCAAATGGATAGCATCCGACAAAGATAAAGCCGGAGAACTAGCGATTCACCTTTTTCTCACATTCACTCCTCATCCTGAACATATTGAAACAATTGAAGAATACCTATCGTTACCAATCCCACTCTTCTTACCTCCAAAAGTCACCCATTCTGAGGTCAAATATCAAATAAAGATGCTAACTCCTCGTAAATCTGCAGGGTATGATATTCTGACTCATCAAATACTTCGCCAACTTCTTTCAAAAGCTAAAATATTCTTTACATATCTCCATAATTTTATCCTTAGAACAACCCACTTTCATGTCCTGTTGAAACTCTCCATTATAATTCTCTTTCCGAAACCAGGAAACCCTCCTAATAATCATGCTGCCTATAGATATATAGAGCTTACTTCCAATCCTCTCAAAACTTTTTGAAAAAAAATCCTCCTAAAACGTATCCTATTCATAGTTGAATAACAGAGTTTTTCCGACATCATTTTGGATTAAGAAATTACTCCACAGTTCAACAAGGCCTCAGAGTCGTTGACTAGGTAGAGACATAACTGAAGAATCGGATCTTGAAAAGAGACAATACTTCTCAGATGCTTTTCTGGACATAGCGCTTTTTACCGGGTATGCCATGCCGGAGATGCCAAGCTCAAGTCCATATTACTCCAAACCTTATACTTTATCCTCCTATCCTACTTCTCATATCGCTTCTTTCGAGTACGCAGTGGTTCTGAGTACTCAAACATCTATCCGGTCGAGGCAGGAGTTTTCCAAGACAGTGTCTTGGGCCCTGTCCTCTACATCCTGTTCACTGTACACATTCCCATCAATCTCGACACGTTTCTGGCAGCATTTGCCGATGATACAGCTATCCTATTCTCCAATCCTGAACCTATAAATGCCTCATACAATCTCCATACACATCTCACCCGGATTGAGCAATGGTGCAACTAATGGCGGATAAAAGTCAATGAATAGATATGCAGCTATGTGACTTTCACCCTCCGCCGCAGCTTCTGTCCACCTGTTACTTTTAATAATATTCCTCTACCCAGATCCGGCATAGTGAGATATCTTGGATTCATCTTTGACAAAAGACTCACCTGGAACCAACATACCAGACTTAAAAGACAAGACTCAACAGACGATTCAACCAACTAAACCGACTGCTCAGCAAACTAATTTATAAGACTCAGACCTATCTGGACATACGGACTTGAAATTTGGGGAACAGCTAAACCATCTAACATCAAACTTATCCAACCAAAATCCTTAGAACTATAGTCAATGTAACCTATTATGTTTCCAACCAAACACTAACCATGAACTCCACATCATTTTTGTACTTGACCTCATACCAACCAAATACTCAAAATTCCATTTAAATCTTTCTAATAATTCTAATCCTTTAGTTCAATCCTTATTCAGTTCCACCCATCCCTACAATCCTCCTCGAAGGTAGTGGCCAAGTGACTTATTGTGAAATAAAAATGGACAATTGGAGTTCTGGCAGTAGTTCTGTGTTCCATTCAAGTTGAGTGTTTGCGGCTTTAGCGCCCTTCAGCCTCCACTGGCTCATTACCAGTGATGCGGCGAGAGAGATGCGCTGGGATCTCAAAAAGAGCTCTGCTCTACCCCTCACACGAGGGGAATACAGTGGGCTTGGGGATCCTCACGTCGTTAGTGTAAATATTGTATATTAGAGTGTAAATGTGACCGGAGAATATTTTATTTATTTATTTTTTATTATTGTTTTATTTTATTTAATTATTATTTCTTGTACATAATTCGATTTTGTTCATTTTATTTATCCTTCTATTTGTATATATTTAGAGAGAAATTTTATTTATTTTTTAATGTATTTTTTCATTTATTTATTTGTATTCTTATGTTATCTTATTTTAGTATGAATGTAATCAGTTATCAATATTATTTATTTCCAACAATGTTGTGGTAGATTGTAATATTTATCAATAAAAAAAAGATAATAAAAAGAAAAGTAGGTGAAATCATCAGTTAATGACCCATATACGATATTTGTATATATGACCCATATTGTTAAATAATTCCCTGTGGTACACCCTGCATGTAAAGGCCGATTTGATTTGTTACAGAATCATAATTCAAATGTATCAGTTTCCTCTTCTCGTTTTAAGCTAATATTTCAAAAGTGATATAGGACCGTCTTTCCCCGGAGTTCTTATGATCTTTTGTGAGACTGTGACATGTCGTACATCGACCAACCTACTCGCTATAATTGTCTGTTTGAAAAGTCAGATAAGAAAGGCTATGCCCACAATAGTTAAATCAGGCTCTATCTATATTTCAAAATATTCTAATACATTTACTAAAGTTACACCTATACCAATCTAATATGTTTTCATTGAATTATAAAGCTATATAATTAGCCAAAAAGTTTTTGCATTGTTATTCAGATACTTACGTAAAAATCTGTACTAATTATGATTAATTCTATTTTCTATATTAATTCAATTATCATACAAGGACTGTTATTGGTGCTAAAACTTTAGTGTTATATATTAAAATTTTTTCTGGTATTAAATCAATTACAAAACAGTATGAAATTTCCCCTAAATTTTGGTACGTAATAAATACATGTACCGTTAGTTTGGTTAATTTTCTTTATTTAAAAATTTCCTGAGGATTATGCTACTATCAAGCTGTCCAATTGTCAGTAGATTAGTATAATCTGGGATTGCTAGAACAATGATTTTATTTATTTTTTAAATGACCAAACCGTCCGAGCAAAACCTGTAGTCTGTGATTATTTGTTCTCACAATACAATTTTACATCGGAATTTCAAGTAAGTTTATCTAAGGCATAGTAAGTGACCTCATCATATAATGTAGGTATATTTTGGCTATATTATACCTTGTACTCTGTCTCTGTTAATATCTCGAGACCATTCACCACATGCTGAATATATTCATGCGTCATCATATCATGGGATCAAATATTCTTGTATCTTTGGAAAACTAGAGGATAAAAATAAATTCCAATAAATCTCATCAAACTTCCCTTCCTCGTAAACCTACGACTTCCAGATCTACAGTAAGTATCCTTCAATAATAGACTACTTATCTCTATGTCCACAGATCCGCTATTTTAGACTACATGTAGACAGATGACTAACTTGGAACCCTCTTACAAGACTGAAAAAACTGAAAACTTCCAACTATTTATGAGAATATTTAAGTGACCATAATAAGGCCTATCAGGACCTACAGAGTGAACGGATTGGACTGTCATATTGAAAGAGAGATCTCTTTTTCAATCTGACAGCCCTGACGAAGCCCGACAAAGTGAGGCAAAACGTTGATTACCAACAAATAGTTTACTTTTACCGTTTTGATAAATTTATTGACAACCAGCCTGACTATCTTTCTACAATCTACATCATACGGTCAACTATCTTCTTCCAATGTTGTAGATTATAACATTAATTTCAGGAAAAAAATTACATTTTTTTCTTAAAATACAAATCCCTTAAAAGTATGGTGAGAAATATATGTAATGATTCAATATAATTACACAAAAATATATTAATAATATGGTTTTCGCATTTTATTTAATAATTTTTATTCATCGTGTGATATATGTAAATGTGGAAGTTATTGAAAAGGGTTGTTAAGATCTAATTTTTCTTATCTATTATATATTAGACAAAATAATAGAAAAGTTTTGTAACGTTACCAATAATCAAATAAAGATTTAAAAAGAAATGAGGGTTTTTCCTTGAAGCAAAAGAAAAGAATATTTAAATTTATATATCTTTTTTTCTGTCAGATTACTTAATGTATTTAAAATTTTTAATATTTGAAGGGAACTGCTTTAAAAGAAATTCAATAATTATTTTTTAAATCCTACAAAAATAATGGAAAATTCTATGGTAAAATGTTCTATTGCAAAGGACAGAAAAACTACCGAAAATAAAAATTTCAGTTAAATTAATAATTGCTAAGAATATAAGTTTACTTTTAATTTCAAACCAAATTGGATACGTTCTTTTACGTTCAAATGTTAAGAATAATAAAATAACGATACATGTTAAAAATTTATTAAAAACTTACATCTACACAATTATTTATAAAAATTATGAAATTATACAAAGTTTTAAGTGCTTACATATGATACTGTAGAAGTACTGCCTCACCCTGCCACTTACCATCTTAACTGTGACAATGACTTCACTACACTGAAGTTGGCGGGGTTTTCCGGTCCTGGTGGGATTCAATATAACCCCATACAATATTCATGCTGATGCAATAGCTGGAGGTTACGGGAATCAAAGAACTAGTACTCTAATGTAGTTTTTTTTCCAATTATGTGATACCAGCAATGACCATCCATTGCAAATTTCAAATATCCGCTATCGTAACAAGTGTCTGCAATAATAATTGTATGGGTAATACAATGATTCCTTGCTGTATCTTCATTTTCGTTAAACTGAGTTAATGTGGATCGGTACTAATTAGTAGTAAACTTGGATAATTTATCCGCTTAATGTGTCATTGTTGTAGAACAGGCTTTTGATCGATTTTGGCACCCGGGGCTTCTTAACTAACTCCGTAAATTCCTACCTCCTACATACTTTCTCATCATCCTTTCTTTTCTCACTGATAGATTATTCTACGTAAACCACAATCGATCCCATTAATCCCTCTATTCTCAGTCTGCTGGTATTCCTCAAGGTAGTATCCTTGGTCCTATTCTCTACATCGTTTATACAGCTGACATCCCAACCAATCCTAATAATATCCTCACTACTTATGCAGATGGCACATATGTGCTCGCAGTTAATAATAACCCTTTAATTGCCTCCCAAATTCTGCAATCCCATATCACAGCTCTCGAAGGTCGTAATTTAAGCTTCGTTGTAAACCTACCGACTGCCCTACAGTTTCCTTTTATAATGTTGGTCTTACCTCTGTCGATAAGATCCGCTGCCTTATACTGCAATTGGGCAAATGATTAACCTGCACTCCTCACACAAGACTGAAAGGACAGGAAACTGCACGTCGATTCCAACTATTACAGCACTTAGGACGGTCTAAACTTCCAATCCATTACTCCAAACTGTTAATCCATTAACAGCTACATGTAACTATGTGACATACAGATGTCTATGAACAATAAACTTAAAGCTAGTTTAATGTACTATAAAGTAGTTTATGACCTTTACTTACGTAGGAATAGTCAAAGCAAATTTTCATGACATTTGCCAAAATAAATTGATTCATAGTTGCCCGGACAATAAGTTTTATTTATGAAAAACTTTATCTAATAAATCATTGGATGGAAAGATATTTGTCAGCACTCAAATTAAAGCTAGTTAAATTCACTGTAAAATAGTTAATAATGTTTATCTTTGTAGGAGTAGCAGTTTTAATGATATTTGACAAAATAAATCCACAAAATGTTAATTTCTAGTTTAATATTTTAAACTATTTGTTCTTCTTTTTTTTTTTTTGACCACAATCCTGACCATGTTCTTATATTTAAATCATCACTGTCAACTATATATACATATATTCAATTTCTAGTTGTTCGTATAAAATGTTGGATTTTAGAAAAAATATATCTCTAGTCCCATAAGACGTACATGTGTCTGCCAATACTCAAAATAAAGAAAATTTAACTTACTATGAAGTAGTTTATGATATTTATCTTCGTAGGGGTAGTAGTTTTTATGATATTCACATATAAATTTGGCAAAAAAGAATTTGTCCGAACAACTATAAATCAATTTATTTCAGCAAAGCATGAAAACTACAACTCCTACGAAGATAACTGTTATCTACTACTTTGTAGCTCATTAAACTAGCTTTAATTTGAGTGCTAATAGACATCTGTACGTCACATAATTCCTGAGATATAGATTTATCAAAATAAATTAACTATTAAACGTAGATACCTTTATTAGAGCTTACATTTTAGCAAATCTACTCTACTTTAAATGATGCTCTCTTAGATTTTCTATTGTTGTTGGTAGTTGTAAAGATATAGAGCTCCGAATAATAATTAATTATTTTAACGGTTTGAAACATACGTCATTTTTTATTCGCCCTACCTATACTTGGCAGGCTCATCAATTTTGACCAATAATTATACATAGTTTTTAATTAAGTAAAAAAAAATTGGGGTGAAATAACTGCCGTTTTTCTCCTCTTGGGCTCTTGTACTACTGTGTTTATATTACTAGTCGACTTTGAGGTGTACAGTAGCTACCAGCTACTGTCGTTCGACACATGGCACAATGTCTACTCATGGTTGTGATTTTGTACGGTTATACCTTGCCTTCATTGTCCATCTACATCCACGTTCTGCGTCATTAATACATCAGAAAAAAAAGCCATTATTAGTTTCAACGAGCAGGCGTCATAATTTACCATTGTTCATCAAATATTTATATATATTTTTTGTTAGAGAAGACTTTCATGTGATTTATTTAGTATTTAATAATTAACTTCGTATATTTTCTTTATTTTTTCATTTTTATAGAACTCTATTCATCTTATTTAATTTTACTAACATTACTTACTAACTTGACTTTAGTTTGATTTAGGATAATAATAATTATATATTTATTTGTTTATTTTCATAATATTTAACAAGAATTTCCTAGTGGGGCCAGCTCCGGCTGGGGTGGCAGGGTGAGTACCTCTAGAGGTGGTGGCTTGTTTTCAACTGGAGGTGGTTGGTTGGTTTCCCACGTTGAAGTCGTCCAGGTTAAGTACACCCGGTCTTACTATGCTATTATTAGCCATAGTAAAAAAGGCTAATTAAAATAGATAGTAAGGAAAGAGAATTTTAACTAAATAAATAAAAAAAATTAGACTGAAAAGAAACAGGATTCTTCTTGTGAATAAAAATTGGTTCGGTAATCAGTGATTACGGGTTTTGGCACCAGATACATGATAGCGGGTTAGAAACTAAAAAAAAAAAGAAATAAGGAATGAGAAAATACACTCACGGTTGCTGATAATAGACTGCTTTATTCTGTACAGTAATCCTATATTTATACATTCTAGAGTTATTGACACAGGGAGTTTAGTATTAAGATTTATATTACACATCCTGTAAATATATTCCGTAATATACATAATCCTCTATATATATATTTATATTTGTTTCTTTTCATTGTAGTTTGATCCTTCTACAGAATTTCCTTCCTTTTAATTTTTCTCTTTCTTCAATCTTTCAATTAGTCACCCTTACTAGCAGAACCTGGCGTTCACACCGTTCAGGAAATTCCTTTAGACGTTGAATTCCGTTCACAACAATTTATTTTTACTAATAATAAAATGCAATCAATTAAAAAAATATTTTTTATTACTCGAGATGGGGGATCAATAACCGAATCAATATATTCTATTCTAAACATTATTTTACAATATTTATTTATTTACATTAAATATATATTATATTATATTATATCACACCTCATTTTATCGCAAATAACTATATCATTATGTCAATACGGCATTCTGTCATATATCATGCAGAAACTGACAGCATTTTGCATTCGTCTTTAGTTATGTTATTTATAGTTTTCAAACGTTCATGAAACGTTCAGTTTCCTCGTGGAAGTGATTCCCGGCCTTTGCTAGGATCTTTCTTACTACATTTATACATCTAAAGGGACTTGACCGAGTGATGGGCTGCACCATGGTTTAATAATTGTTTCCTTTAAAATGAAATGGTCCAACATATAATGTTGTAAATAAATATATAGTAAAGAAATGAAATTTATTTGGAGCAGTAGCATGCACAATCCTAACGCACCCCCCCCCCTCCCGTATGGCACAAGTGCCAGGAAGGGAAAAAATATTTTATTGGAAGCTTTGTTAATTTCTTTATTTTTTTTTGTGATGAAACTTTTTATTGAGAATAAAATGTGACACACTCAAGGGCAAGACTCATAAACATGAGTAAATGGGATAAAACTAAGTAAACAACTATGATAAAGTAAATTAAATAAATAATCTGGAAGAACTATATATATACATAACTTAATAATCGACGAAAGCAAAATGTTAAAAAAAGAAAGGAATCAAATCTGGTACGCTTGGACTGGTGTATAATACTGGCTTTATTGTGTTGGGTACATCTCTTTATATACATTCGATCAGCTGATGTCTGAGTAGTTATCTGAGATCGAAGTAACTCAGACCGTAACTCCCACTAAACAGTTTACGAACAATCCTCGTAAACTAATACTATAATATAATAACATAGAAAACAAACACAAAAAAAGAAAAACTATTTACGATTAAAATAAATTCCTATATACATATTGTATCATTGTAGAAATTCACAGGCGCCCTGAAATAAACGCTTAATACATAATTTAAACCTTATAAAAAAAATAAAAGAACCCTTCATACAGTGAATTTATAATTTAAATTAAAAAGACAATATTCACAAATGTAAAAAAAAAAGTTAAAATAACAAACAAGAAATATAATAAATCACTAACTTGTCTATAATCTAATCTAATGGTGGCTGGCAATATGAGAACACTCCAGTTTTCATATTGCCATCACAGGAAGTTTTAACTCTTCAATATTATAAGTTCTCCTCTTTTTTGGTTCTCTAATACTCTCTAATGTAACAATATTATGTTCTCTAATGCTTATCACTGAATGGACCCTCGTATCGCTGTATCTTTTTACCTCTATTAGACGCCAACTTTCTGTATATGATTGTCCCGATTTTGATCGGTCTTATCCTATCTGTGACCTTTAAATTCTCTCGCGCAACCCTCCTAATTTTTTCCTTTTTTCATTCTTCCTCATACCCCCTCCCATAACTTTCTTCGACCAACATGGTTGTATCTCCTTACAGTTAACTGCCGTGCCGTTATAGTTCCTCCGGTGTCTTCGAAGCCCTAAGAGGATATCAAATAATGAAAACCCCGTAACAGCGTGTACTGCTGATTTATCCCGGATGAAGTGCGCCATAGCTACCTTACTGAAGAGATTAATGGTGGATATCCATTTATAGCCCTTCCATGTAAAGGTATCCATTTAGAGATCGACGAGCGGGGTGTCAGCTGTGGGGGTCTCATCCTGCATTGCTCAAGGTAGGTGTCATATTTCCAATGACTTCCAGAATCGTTTTCATCATGCCCCACCAAAAGTACCGGCGCTTTAAGTCCTTCTACGTCTCTTTCACCCCGCGATGATTCATCTCCTCCTGATGGTAAGCCACCGTCACCTCCTTTTCCCGCTCCTTGGCCCGCAGCGTGTCTACCATCCTCAAGCACCGGATGAACGTGGGATCAAACGCCACAGCATTCTGACTTTCTCCCAAATTACAACATATCTGACATCAAGGTAATAGATCCTCCACCTCACATGGTTCATAGATTCATCCATCTAGCGCTGGAGAGTGATAGATCTTCAACCCAAACGGCATGCGGGTGAATTCATAATGTCCGCTTTCAAAGATGAATGCCGTTTTCTGTAGGTCTCTTGGGTGCATTCTATTTGATAGTATCCCGCTTTAAGAACAAGTGTGCTAAATATGACCGCCCCCTAGTCTATCCAGGACATCTTGCAGTCTATGTACCAGGTATTTTTTGTCTACAGAATTATCGTTCAATTTTCTATAAACAATAACAACTCGATATTTTTCCGATAGTTTCCCCTGGCAGACTCTTTTTCTTCACCGCTCATAAAGCACTATATTACGGTGAGGTGCTATCTACTATTATACCTTGTGCTTTTAGACTTTCCAGCTCCTCCCTAATGTGTCACCAAGTGCCTGTAGATACCCCCACTCCTTTACGTACATGACTTCGTCCCTTTTTAACTGTATCTCATGCTGGGTTCTCCCCTTCTTGCCAAATGTATTCCCCTTCTTAAAAAATATGTCCCCTTATTTGCTCATTATTTGATGTATCCAATCTCCCATTTTATTGACCGCCCCTACTCTCGCATTCATTCCTCTTAACAGCCGTTTCTTGGTAAATGCTGATTTCCCGACCCTAATAACCCAACGGATTCCCACATTCCTTATGCGAGCACCTACCTTCGATAGTAAATCGCATCCGAAAATAATTTGGTGTTCTCGCGGCATCTTTCCCACCACATGAGCCACTATATTCTTTCCACCAGCTCCCTTCCCCCCCATGCTCTTAAGTCCATTTCGACTTCTTCTACGCTACAGGGTCCACCCAGGGTGATTAAATCACAATGACATACCTCTACTCTATGTTACTGGTGTCCTCTCTCCGTCACTCAGCTTTCTCAACGCCTCCAGGCATACAATGGTGTTGGAGCTTCCCGTGTCCACCAAGCACCGCACTCCTCTCACCTTGATGATAGACAGGCCGCTGCTCTCGTTCACTACGTTGGAATTCACCATCGTGCGGCCGCACGCTCTGTGAGCATTCTCCTCAAATCTCGTCTGTGGACCTTCTCCTTCCGCTCACCCTTCTCCATTCGTTCCTCATTTATCCATCTTCCACCTCTGTGCCTGTAGCCTCGATACCTGACTCTTCTGTCCTTTCCAGGCAACCAAATGACCCTCCTTTCCATACCCGTGGCACCTTCGCACCTCCTTTCTACCATAGCTCCTTGGTTTGGCCTGGTTCGTCCTTCTGTCACCTGTGCCTTTTTTGCTTTCTTTGCTGACGTCCCTCTGGTCTCTTCTTCTTCAGGGCGCTTGATCGTTTCTCGGACGGATGTATGACACTATTTCACCCGACATCCACCTCCATCCTTGTATCATTTTCTCGGGCGCTAGCGTCCATCATGTCATGGGCGCATTCTACTATTTAAACGTGCGTTCCCGTGTCAATCACATCTTCTCATTGGCTTCCTTTGCTAACTGCACCTTTAGTATGGTATCCATAGTAACTCGTCTTCCACTGCACAACGTCTGCGCTCTGTGTTTTCCTCACCTTTTCTGTCACCAGATTGAAGTGGGGGGTGCTTCCTCCTTTCGCACATGTCAAACATATCCTCCACCGGAGTCCATCTGTCACCTCTGATGGAGCAATGGAGATCAACACCAACAGATATGGAGAAACAAACGGAGGTTAATAGATCATTAGGAGAACCCACGGCAGAATCGGGAACGTCGGAATCCAAAGAAGAAGTTGAGAAGCCACGGAACCGAGGTGGTCAAAGGGACAGAATAGAAACAGGTTGATAGAAAGAAGGGAACAGAGGCGGATGGAGGCCAGGAACTGGAGAGAGGAAGACGAGAGATATCTGAAGGGGGTGTCCAGCAATTGGGCGACCACAAACTGCTAAATTATAACGTGAGAATGAAGAGCGGTGGTCTGTCTATAATAGAGATAGCAGGAGTGAGGTGTCTGGTGGACACTGGCAGTTCCAACACCATCATGTGCCGATAAGCCCTAGAAAAGCTGTGCAGTGGAGAGAGGACACACCAGATGTAGGAATGTCAGTGTAAATTAATTACCCTGGGTGGCGCTTGTGAGGTAGATATAGAGGTGGACAATAGGTTGACCCGGTGGGGATATAGTAGGGAGAACTTACCGGTGCATTTCGTAGAAAGCATTCCAAGGGAATACAAAGTAATTGTGAGATGTGATCTGCTAAGGAAGGTAGGGGCTTGGGATAGGAATCGTAGGGGAAAATGAAAGATTAAGCTGGGAAGTAAAATCTTCGAATGTCATTTTCAGTGGAGGAACGCGGGCACTCTTGTTGGACCAATCAATCAGGCCGAGGACTGGAGACGAAGCCTTAGGAGTGAATATTAATTTTGTTTTAAGATGGTTACATGTTCAGTACGACCGGGAGGACGGTCCATGAGATCTTACTAAAATAAGACAAAATGACATACGTGAAAGAGAGGAGTTACGTCACCACTTCTGGGAAGAGCTCGAAAGTTTAAAACGCCAGGGAATAATTATTGATAATATTTCCCCGAACAATAATCCGTTGTGGGCAGTGAAAAAGAAGAGCGCGCCTGGTGAAACTACCGAAAAGTACAGGGCGGTGACTGATCACAGGAAGCTGAATGAAAATACCATTGTCGAAAAGTATCAGATTCCCTGATTTGAAGACATTTTTTACAGTCTGAACGGGTCGGCGGTATTCAGTACATTGAACTTGAAGGTCGGATATCATCAAAACAAAATGCACCCTAAAGATCAGCATAAGACGATGATACAATGATTTGCAAGGATGCCATTACCTTTCAGCGTCTGATGGACGAGTTTTTAAAAGAAATTGACGAATCTGTATGTCAGATTTACACGGTCGATCTCCTGGTGTTCAGTAAGAACACCTGCAACATTTCCACAGCGTATTCAAGGGAAGAGAGTTAGGAAATTTGGACTGAACTTATCGGGAGAGAAATCATTGCTGGAGTAGGTACAAATGCATTTTTTGAGTCACACGATTTCCAGGGAAGGAGATAAACCTGACCCGGATAAAGTCGCAGCTATACCGAAGATTACAGTCCCTAGGGATATGAAATAAGTTCGGAGGTTGTTGGGAACTTTAAATTATAACCGAAGATTTGTCCCAGATAGCATTAGGCGGTGCATGGTGAAGCTGGAGCAGGATCCATTGCTTGTATTATTCTCGGATTTCACTCGGCAATTCAATATAACTACAGACGCCAATGAGTACACGCTTGGAGTGGTGTTGTGTGAAGGAGATCGCTCTGTGGCGTACGCTAGCGCCTGACAGTAACGGAAACCAGATATAGTGCGTTGGAAAGAGAGCTCTTGTGAGTAGTGTGGGCTGTTGACCAGTTTAGACCCTTATGTATTTGGCAGAAGATTCAGGATACAAACTGACCACAGGCCTCTGCAGTGGGTGGGAACGTTGAAGGAGTCTTGGGCTAGGATAATGCATTGAAAGGAGTTTGAGAAATAAAATGTAGCAGTAGATTGGTTGTCTTGAGCAATTACAATAAATGCAGTAGAACAGGAGGCCGGAGAACGGTCTAAGTAATTCCTGCGAGACAGGTAAGCGGGAGAGGAAGCATACAAAGTTTGACAGATAAAGATGATAGGGAGGAATTTTTGAAATGAGAGAGAGCTCGGAGGAAGCTTCCTTCCCCTCCTGGTCATCACCAGTAGATATGTAGGAACTGGTGGACATCATAAATGAAAAGAGGCGGCAGATTGTATGGAAAACGAAGACCACTGGATTGCTTAAAGTTGAGTGTAGCAATTATAGGAGGAGTAACATCACGATATTTTGGACTCAGCCAGGTGTGGGGGCTTATCAGATTTGTAGAATGTTAAAAGATTTTTCAGGGCCCGAGTAAAATCATCACCTTTACGTGAGCTATATCATCGTCTGGAAGAAGATCAAGCGGCTAGCGCTGTGAACAAATAAGGATGGGTAGGAGGTTCACTCGTTGCAAGCAGATATTGGAAACCATACAAGAGGATAAACGACAAAAAGAGGTGACCATAGTGGTAACTAGGGCAAAACAGATCACCGATGAATGCCGGAGAGTACTTACAAAGTTTGTCTACATAAAAAATATGACAGAAACCCGACAAAAGGGAGACAAGAGGAAACACCTAAATATGCACCCCTCAACGATCTGCAAATTGATACCATCACCTGGAGAGGATATAAATGCATAACTGTGATTGATACATTCAGTAAGGTGGCAATGGTACATCAGGTGAAGGAATAGTCGACGGAAGCAGTGTCGACAGCTCCCCGATTGTTATTCCAATTCTACCACGTACCGGAGCTCATCGCTTCGGACGGAGGCAGAGAATTCGAGGATCTTAAGGTGACAAGGCAAGTAAATATACCAGGACACCTAAATAATAGAGGAAGCTTCATGGCACGTTGAGTGACCATCTTCGCTTATATCAGATCTACAAGGGATTCGAACCGGATGTAGCAAGTTTTCACTATTTGAGATACTCTTTGGGCTTGGAGGACACCGACAGTACTATAAGTGCACGGCAGTGGACGATGAGAAGGTACACAACAACCATATTGCTTGAAGAAAGTTATGGGAAAAGGCCCGGGGAAGAATGGGAAAGGAAAAAACCAGGATGGTGGCGCAGGAAAAATTAAAGATCCCAGACAGGGTGGGAGCCATAAAAATCGGAACAATCGTCTCCAGGAAGTTGGGGCCTACAAGGGTAAGGAGATAAAGCAATAAGAGGGCGCATTCTAGGTGATAAGTGTGAACACAATATAGTTACGTTAGAAAGCGTCAGAAAACGAAGGAAGGGGAGGAATATCTATATTGAGCAGTTATAACTTTCGGCAATGACAAATAAAAACTGGATTTCCTCATATTGCCGCTAGATAATGTTACAGAAAATGTAGTCATGTATTGCTTTTGTTTTAAGAGTGTTTTTACTTCTGTAAATATTGTTTTTTATATTTTAGCTTGTACATTTAATTGTATGAAGAGTTCTCTTATTTTATTTTTAGGTTTTCATTATGTATATAACGTTTACTTCGGGAAGGTTGTGAGTTTTTATTTACAATGATATGTGTAGAGGAATTTATTTTTATTGTAAATAGTTTTCTTTATTGTTTTTGTTTATATGTTATTATTTGCATTGTATTATTTTACAATGGTTGTTCGTAAACTGGCGGGGGACTACAGCCTGAGTCAGCTGTTACTTTGATGACAGCTGACTTAGGAGATCAACTGATCAAAATGTATATATAGACGAGCTGGACTCAATAAAATTCAGTGTTAGAGTAGCAACCGAGTTGGTTATTTCTCTCTTATTTTTCTCTATTTTAAGTTTTTGGTTTAGTAAATGTTTAACTTTTGCTGAACCTAAGCCTTAACATAGAGAAAAAGAAGAGAGAATTGGTCATTTCATCATCAGAAGTCATGAGTCGTGGTATGAAACATTGACTATTGTTCTAAGAATTGTGGGTTTAAAGGATTGGGTAATATTCGGGTTTGATCCTTTTATTGTTTCACACAGCTCGATAAGTCAATAGCTCTAACAATACCCACCGAAGTACTCAAGCATGTTCTTTTTCCTCCATTTGGCCAATTGTCTTTCCTGCCGTTTCATACATGAGCGGTGAGAGGATAATACCACAAACTAGGGCAACGATACAGTAGAACCAAAAGTTGAGGTAGACTCCAAAGTGCTGGTATACGGGGTTGTAAACTTTTATTGCTATAATTGAAAAAACTCCTTGAAATCCCTGAGTTATACCGCATGCGATACCTCTTGTATTTGCCCCGAACATCTCAGCCTGTAAGGTTTGCAGTAGTGGTCCCAAACCAACACCTGAAAAGATGCAGTACGCAGCCAGGCCTATGTAGAGAGACCATAAGTAGTTTGATGCATCTACGGTAGTCTTCTCGTGGATGTAATAGTAGCCACCGATCAGGAAGTGAGCCACGAAGCAGCCGAAGCAGGACACGAGGAGCAGTGGCTTACGGCCGATCCAGTCTGACATAAAAGCAGCAAATACAGCAATCACCGCGAGGAAAAATGCTAGAAGAATGGACATTTTTTCAGCCGAAAGAAAGGATCCACTTTTGGAGAAGATTTCTGAGGCATAGTTGAGTATGACTGTCATTCCAGTCAGACATTTGGCCATTGAGACTACCTGAACTATAATAAATGCCTTCCTTTCGACTTTGTCACAAAAAAGAGCTTTCCAGTCCCCTTTTGTTGACATTTGTTCTGATACAGCTTTTTGCATGTCATGAAATTCTTCCCCGATTTCTCCGTTTCTAAAGTACTTGAGGACATCTTTCGCTTCTTTGTCCCGTTTAGTCATCAACAGGTAATATGGAGTCTCAGGAACGAAAATCCATGCTATCGTTAATATTATTGGAAGTGGAAGGCAGGCCCAAGCAAACATATCATAGCTGAGGAAAGGGCCGATGCTAAAAGCATAGATCGTCCCTAGGTACCAAAAAAATTGGGATATACCGGTTAATGTTCCTCGTAACTTAGGTTCGGCGATCTCTGCGGCGTAAATCGGCGTGATAGGCAAAGCAACTCCCACCGCTAATCCGTGAAGAATCCGTACCATGATAAGGGAAATCATTGACTTATAACAGAGGACGATGATCCAACCAGCCAGGCAGAGGGGTCCGATGCTCATAATCACGTACTTTCGACCGATCCTAGAACAAAATACGTCACTGAACAGGAAGTTGAAAAAAAAATTACACATCAAATTATGCATATTATTATTAACTATCTATACTAGTAAAGGGAATGAAAACAAATAGTTTTGACGTATTCAGGAGAAGATAGTTGGTCGTCACCTGTCCGTCAAATGGCCTGACAGGAAGCTGCTGACGATGGCACATATATCTACTATCGTCACCAGCCATGAGACCTCTTCTGAAGTAAAGTTAAGCTCAGGGTCCTCCGTCAGCCGGATAGTGATTGGTTCCAACCAGGAGTAGGCAGCGCTTACCACTATTGTTGATAGTTGACCTGAAAGATATCAACCAAAGCATTATTTTATAAAACTTGATTGGTTGTTGTGAGTTATAAAATAATAAATGCACTAATCTATGTTTAATACTTAATTAATTAACAATTAATAGATAATTGTTAAGTGTTATATTTCGGTGTATAACGTAAGGTTGCATCATGAATATATTGTAATAAAATAAATTATTAACTTTAACATAATCACAGTGTTAGAGCCTAAATAAATATTTATTTTAAATTTGATTTTTCATTACCTTTCCTGTTTACTTTTCAACCATTTGTTTGTTTTTGTAATTAAAACAGCTGTTAAAAATTTGTTAGTTAAATTTTTTTATTAGAGTGTCCTGGGTTTATAAAGGCCTCGTTCCAAATATTTCACTATTGTTATTGTAGTCTACTGCACATTTTCTGAGATACCAGATTTGTGTTGGTTTTTGGTACCCATTAGGCAGGGATTGAACCAGCCACCGGCTCATCACCCACACCGTGTGAACCACCAAAAGACGTGTGTGTGCGCGCACACATACAGCGCGTATACACATACAGACACATACAGCGCGCACACTCACGTCTTTTCCGGGTTGAGTCTTTCTCCAGCTGTTACACTCGTAGGTCACGAAGGTGATGAAAAACTGCATTGCCAATTTACATGTGGTGGGTCTGTCACATCTTTATTGCTCTGCAAATCTGGTCTTCTATCAAATCTATAACACCCGGTGAGGACCAGATAGTTGATGTACTACAGCTGCAGTATTTACCGTTTGGTGTTATAATGACTGTTTAAGAAAGGCGCCCCCTCACTTCTGGACTGAAATTCATTATCATATAGTGGCAAAGATAAGCGATAGGAGACCTGGGCTGCCATCTTGATCCCCAATAAAATAGGGGTAAGAACCAATAGAGTAGCCATCTTGACCTGTACGTGGGAAGAAAGAGACAGAACTCTTCAAGAAAGTCTCTTCTTATAGGTCACGAAGGAGTAAAACCTTACACTCAGGCGAGAGAAGCGGCAGGGGCAGAAGGATGAGGAGAAAAAATCAAGAGGGGACCCTTCTTCCATCTTCACATTCACACCAGAACTTCAAGCCCCAAGAATATCAAACAAGTAAAATTTAATACTTTCATCAATTAATGTAGAAACCAAAACTATCACTAACAAACTAACCATATTGTAACCATTTTGTTCAAACCGTCCAGCAAATTGTTTCAGAAAGCTTATAAAGAGAGAATAGAGGTATTTCATTTTATATCAATTTATTATAAATACAGTCCACTCCATCATTACCAGCAAATTACAAGTGGTTCTTTATTCAAACCAGCCATACCAGCACATAATAATTAATTTAGTAATATCTCCCAACTTTTACTCCGGGGAATATCTAAATTAGACAGTGGCGTTTATCGTTAACGATCTGGTATAACTGTTCCATTTCTGTAGGCCTACCTACACTCGTGTCTTCTTCGATGTCCATTCAGGGTATCTTGCCGCTACTGCGGTAGGAGATGTCACTCTCTTCTACATTTCTTTGTTCCGGAGTCCTTTAAGTCTTGAGTCTCGTCACCCGAAAGTTAGTTAGTCCCGATGTCGTTTAAGGCAGGAGACTGCACAAAATCCTATTACAAACTCGAACACCATGATTGTTTCTGCTAGTCCCGCGGCAACAATCTCTAATTTATCAAATTCTATCCAATCTTAAAATAATATTTTATCTATATTAGCCGGAGGTTGGACAGAAGTTTTACTCGGCACCGCATTAACGATTATTCGTGACTTACCAGGGATGTTGGCACGACTTGTGAATCTTGATTGATAGTGGTTTCTTTTAACTGCAGATTGCAATCACAAAATAAACTTTCCACACACAAAGATTAGTAGTCAGGTCAAGTATCTAGTCATCCCTAAGCTTTTTATTTATTTATTTATTGATATTTACAACTGTATAAAAAATACAACCAGTAAATTTGATCATAATGACATAATGATATGATACAGGATGTAGAGAAACTACCCAGTAGTAGAACTCTAAAAACAGTTTACAATATAAGGTCACGAGGCCATCTTCTTTTCAGGCGCCTCGGAGGATTGACAGGAATGGAAGAGGAAGCAAGGTTAGAAACTACTGGGTTTGGGTGGTTAGGGAGTTTATTATGGAAGGAATATTATCGGGTTCGGGCTAGATCGGTTACATAAGGAACATTTAGGTCTTTATGAATGGTTTTATTAGTAACAAAATAAGGAGCATTGTGGATTTTACGGAGGATTTTGGATTGTAAAGAATTCGAAGGTTTAGTGGAGCCCCAAAGCACAACTCCGTATGTCCAGATGGGCCTTATTATTGTCATGTAGATCATTATTTTGTAATGAGTTGGAAGCTTAGACCGTTTGTCTAGTAAGTGCTGTAATAGTCGGAATCTGCGTGCACTTTCCTGTCTTTTCAGTCTTGTGTGAGGATTCCAGGTTAGTCGTTTGTCAAGATGTAGTATCCCTAAGCTTAAATTTGAAACACCATCCGTCCTCAATATCTCAAATAAACATCATGGCTATTGTGATCGACCGATCTGTGAGGATATTCTCACGAGACCTATTACAGAGGAGAAGGTGCAGAAATTTCGTGTTGTAGATTTATTTCCCTGTCCTTTTCCTCATCAAAAACTCACAGCGACGAATAGCTGTGTTAGGTAAAGCATATATCTGCCTCTTTATTATCTTCAGTACCAAGGTCGTATTGTTTGTGTTTTTGTCATGTTGAAACTTTAGTAGTATACAGTTGCATAACCTAGCCCATAATTAGTTTCTACCTTAATGAGGAAAGTCAATCCTAAAATTTTTATTAATTAGCTAATTAATTTAGTCTGGTGACAAATTTGGTCTTTTTCCTTTTTTACGTCAATAAATCCTGAACTGTGTATCCTGGTGAGAAAGTATGATTTAAAACATCATTAAATTCTGCGTCGGATGAGTACCATGACGAATTACCCTGTTAATAGGAAGTACGTCGTAAAACAAAAAAGGAAACTTTTCCAAATTATGCCAAAAATGATAGAATATATGAGTCTAAAATTAACAAGGAACTGGAAATAACTTAATTGTGCCAAAATCTAAATAATAGAATCAAAGTGTATACAAGTAGTGTTAAAAATCTCCCAAAATATTAAATCCACAGTATAAGAAAAACTTAGTACACAGAATAATAAAATTGTTACTTGAATAAAGTAGAAATTTTAAATATGGCATCGGAATGCTCTAACTAATATTAGTACTAGTGTTACTTTGTGTCCAATTCCAAGTTCCAACCTAGCACTTCTAAACAAAGCACAACTTAGGAATCGCCATTTTTCACGCCAAACCAATTCAACGTGTTATTAGATTTACCAGTAGATAAATATTGACGTAGCATAAATAACAGAAACTTGTCTTAATTGTTGACGACTAATCATTATACCTCAGGACAAAATTTATCGAACGGATAACCCAGACGGAACAGCATATGGTGACACTGCCATCATTATCCATCGATCACTTTCACATCACTTAGTCCTTCTACAAGTCCGAATTTTTTTACAAACCACAGCCGTATCAATCCAAAATTCTCTCTTTCCCCTAAAACTTGTAGCAGGTCATTTCCCACCCATGATTCCAACTTCCTAACATGAACTCAATTCCCTTGGACACCATTTCCTCCAGACCTTAATGCAATAAACCACCAATGGGGAGCTCGAACTACCAATTCCTATGGACGATCTCATCTGTCTGCAATCAATTCCCTCTGTTGCAACATTCTTTGTCCCAAATCTCCTACATACTGGCCAACCGTCGATAATCGTAAACCAGACCATTTATACTTCTTCATACACAAAGGCTTAGGCCCTTTAAACACTTCCCTCACACGCCTCGATAACCTATCCTCAGACCATAGCCCACTAATCCTAACTATCTCCATAACCCCAATTCCTGTACCACCACCACCCTCATTCATAAGGGGCCCAGTTAACTGGAGTTTCTTTCATCAATTTTTTACAGACCAAATCGATCACAAAGTTTCCCTAAAACCCTGAAAACCTAGACGATGCAGTACATTCCTTTACAACCCTTCTCCAATACGCTGTCTGGTCTGCCTCTTTACCATACAATGTCCCAAAAAAATCGAACACAAATCCTCTACCACAACATCTCAAAGACCTCACCCAAACCAGGCGCCGATACAGAACATTATGGCAATGCACTAGACATCCTTTGACCGTCACCTATATAATTATTACAGAAAGCTAGTTGAAAGAGAATTGGCCAACCATCGATCCTAGTTCTACCTCCCTTCCCTTTCTACTCACGATAATTCTCTCTGGAACAAAACCAAGAGAAAATCCTCGAATCCAAACACATTTCCCATCCCCTCCGACGAGATGATAGCTCATGAGCAGTATCCGACAAAGATAAAGCCCAAGAACTAGCCATTCCCCTTTCTCATATACTCACTCCTCATCCTAAACTTCACCCTGACCAAACCGAAATAAGTTAAAAATACCTATTGTCACCAATCCTACTCTCCTTACCTCCTAGAGCAGTCACCCCTTATGAGATCAAATATCAACTAAAGATGGTAACTCTACGTAAATCTCCAGGGTATGATATTCTAACTCCTGAAATCTTTCACTAACTTTCTCCCAAGGCTATAATATTCTTTACATATCTCTATAACAATAACAACCCACTTTGCTGGCCTGTGGAAACACTTCATTATAGTCCTCTATCCAAAACCTAATAATCTTTCTTCCTATAGACCTATTTGCTTACTTCATATCCTCTCCAAATTTTTTGAAAAAAATGTTCCTAAAACGTATCCTATCCCTAATTGGATCACAGAGTTTTTCTGTACATCAATTTAGATTCCGTTCTAGGCACTCCACAGTTCAACAAGGCCTCAGAGTCGTTGACTATGTCTCTTCAGCTCTTCAGCTGGACATAGCGCAAGCCTTTGACTTGATATGGCATGCCGAATTGCTTTTCAAGTTCAAGTCCATATTACCGCAAACTTTATACCTTATCCTCCTCTTCTACCTCTCGAATTGCTCCTTGCGAGTACGCTGTGGTTCTGAGGGCTCAAACATCTATCTGGTATAATCAGGAGTTCCCCAAGGAAGTGTCTTGGCCCTTTACTCTAGATTCAATTAATTGCCTACATTCCCCTCAATCCCAACACGTTCTTGGCATTATTTTCCGATGATACAGCTATCCTATCCTGATCCTCTAACAGTCTCATTCATTCTCTAAACACACCTCACCTGGATTGAGCAATGGTGCAACCAATGGTGGATAGAAGTGAACGAATCGAATAGGACCCATATGACTTTTATCTTCTGCCGCAGTTTCTATCCTCCTATTACTTTTAATAATATTTCTCTATCCAGATCCGAAAAAAAATCATTTTAAAACACCTACATCCTAAATTCCAATCATATAATCCTTGATCACTAGTTTGGATTCCAAACATCCCACTAACTTTCCAGCAATGTCATCGTGTGGTGGGCGTTGTCTCGTCTTCTTTGGAGTGCGGGATGTACTGCGCAGGAGTCTTTTTTGATGTAGAACAGGATTTTTATCGAGTCTAGCACCCGAAACTGCTTTCTACATACTTTCTCACCATGTGTTCCATTCTCATTGATATTTTATTCCAAGTAAACCACAATGGTTCCTATTCATCCCTTAGTCCACTGGTGTTCCTCAAGGTAGTATCGTCGGTCTCATCCTCTACACCGTCTATACACCTGACATTGGACAACCAATCCTAATACTATCCTTACTACGTATGCCGATACACATGTGTGCTCGCAGTTAATAATAATCCATTAATTGTATCCCAGACTCTCCAATCCCGTATCACAACCCTCGAAGAATAGCGTCGTAATTGCAGGATTAAGATAAATACTAACAAATCCCATCAAATCAACTTTACCCTTCGTCTTAAACCTACCGACTGCCCTACAGTTTTATTTAATAATGTTACTCTTACCCTTGTCGGACAGATCCGCTACCTTGGACTACAGCTGGACACGATTAACCTGGAATCCTAACACAGGACTGAAAAGACAGGAAACTGCATATCGATTTCGAATATTACAGTACTTACTAGACAAATGGTCTAAACTTCCAACTCATTACAAAAGATTGATCTACATGAATGTAATAAGGCCAATCTGGACATATGGAGTTAAGCTTTGGAGCTCCACTGAACCTTCGAATTCCTATTGTATGCAATTCTTACAATCCAAAATCTTTCATAAAATCCTCAATTCTCTTTACTTTGTCATAAATAAAATCATAAATAAAGACCTTAATATTCCCTATGTAACCGATCTAGACCGAACCAGATCTCACTCATTCCACTATAAACTCCTTAACCACTCAAATCCCCTTGTTTCTAACCTTGCATCCTCTTCCATTTCTGACAATCCTCCGAGGTACCTGAAAAGAAGATTACCACGAGACCTGGTAATGTAAAATGTCATTAGAGTGCTACCAATGGGTAGTTTCTCTACACGCCTGTAACACACCATTTTAACTAAGATCAAATTTACTGAATGTATTATATAATATATAGTTGTAAATTTCAATAAAGATATTTTTAAAAAAATGAATCTGAAGAAAATATATTTAGCATCAGATAATAAAACCAGAAAACATAAACCAAAAGATTTTAAAAATAAATTTCAAAATGGACATCAAAGGAATAGGAGAACATTATGTTGACATAATTGAGAAAATGGATTTTTTAAAATAATCAGAGCGGCCCAAATAAGTAGGTGTAGAATTAGACTAAACCTTCTAAAATAATAAAAGTACTACAGTACAATTACAGTAACAGGTACAATTTAAGAACTGAAATAATATTTTAGAAACTAAATTTTGTAAAATTTTATAGATTATAACATTAATTTCAGGAAAAATAAATTACAACTTTTTTTTTTCTAATTTAAAACAAAGCCTTTGAGATATGATGAGGAATATAGGATAATTCAATAGTATTACTTAAAAATATATTAATAATTAGCTTCTCCCACTTCATATCATAGTTGTTATTCATTGTGTGATGTAGTCATGAATTATGTTAATTTAGAGGGGTGTTATTATCTAATTAATAGCAGATTGGACAATCAAAGGAATCAGTGATTTTCCTTGTTACAAAAAAAAATAATAATAATATTTATATAAAATTTTTATTCCAGTGATTAATAATGTCCAGTCCGATTACTGTGTATTTCTTTTAAAGGAATTCAGTATATAAAAGTCCTAAAAAAATTTTGGGAATTACAAAAATACTGCTACGGCAAAAAGATCTATTCCAAAGGAGATAAGAACTACCGAAGATTATAATTTCAGCCTTATTAAAACTGGTTAAGAATTAAAATTGACTTATGATTTAAAAAACAAAAATTAGATACGTTCTCTTATATTCAAAAAATTAACTAATTATAAAAAAATGCCACTTCTTAACAATTTATTAACAGCATTCCCAAATAGTTTCTTTTTACTATCTGTTGTTTATTTTTGGCTGTCAATTTTATTTCATATTCAGAATTACAACAATTAATTATTACAGTTTCAATAAAATATTGAAAAAATTTCTCAAAGTTTCATGTACTTACATATGATACTGTAGATGTACTGCCTCGCCCTGCCACTCACCATCTTAACCGTTACAATAACCTCACTATACTGAAGTTCGTGGGGTCTTCGAATCCTGGTGGGATCCAATATAACAATAATGAATTATTTTATATAACTAAATATTCATGCTAGTTCAATTCCTTGTGTTTACGGGAATTAATGAAATGTATAATATATAATGTTGTTTTATTCTAATTATGTAATAGCGAAAATAATCGTCTATTGCACATTACTCAACTCAAATATCCGCGTTCTAATTTCGTTTGTGTGTTACTATTTCGCCGGTAATAATTATTGTATATAATACACAACGATACCTTGGATAAGTTTCGACGAATCGATATCTTGCAAAATATATATAGATATATAGTGTTGCTTGGAAATATACTACTAGCAAAGAAGTAGGTCCATGCGAGTTAAGGAACCGGTATTACAAATTTAAACAATTGCCTCTTGCCCAACTGAACCTATGTCACTTTAGACATATGATTGCATATGTCCACATTCTCCTACAATTTTATAGAAAAAGGAACTCAGTAAAAACGACTAGGTTCTGAGAAGGCCCCAGAGACCCTTCTAATAGTCCTTTCAAGCCCTTAGTATCCTATATCAATAGCAAGGGCTGACACTTAGGCAGGTAGATGCTGTCATCTCACAAAGGACTTGCATCAGTCTAACTATTGTATGTTTTACACAAGAAAGTTAGTTTCCAATTTCTTGGAAGCCTCACACCCTGCTTCTAGTCACGCCTTTTTCCCCCTTCCAGATATTTACTTCTAATTTCATAGGCTCTCTAGGCTCCGCTTAATTTCCTAAATTATCTGATTGGTCCAAACCCCTTCTCCTATTTCACTATTCTTCCTACCCCCTCTTCTCAAGTGTTCATATATATATATTTCCTAGACTAGATAGGTAAGTTAGAAGTTAGAAGATAGAGACTGAGTAACAGTAACAGTAACATGTAGTTCTTGTAAATATGTTAGAATAAAGTCATTTTCGTCTTCACTGATTTTTTTGTTATGTAACTTGCGTGTGTTGTGTCTGTGCGTGCGTGTGGATGTGTGTACGTATTTATGTGTTTATTTTTTACGAGAGTCGGTGGAAATTTTATAAAGAAACGCCCATACCTATCCTTGGGTGGAATTTTTACCCACTAAAATTACCTCGCTAAACCAGTCATTCCTCTCCATGGGACCACCGTTAGGCATTACTTCATGGAGGGGGATGGCTTAGTGCCCCCTCGTTTTTCTTTTCGCATGGTTTTCATTCCGTCCATGCCAGTCACGTCTTCGGGCCCACTCTACCGCAGGCGACAATATAGCTATCACATACACCGCCTCACAGGAAATGTATAATTTTGTATAAAGATTCTATAAATGTAGAGCCCGTTGTGCCATTTATTTTTCAATACTTATTTATTTACATAATATATGACATGATATGATACTACATCTTATCATATCATGTTACATATCACATATAATGTCATACATCATAATATTTTGATGTCAATATATCATAATATCATATATAATTATATCATACTGGAGGATTGCTGATTGACCGTGTGTATCATGAATGGAATATGGTTCGGGTTCAGTCAAAAAAATCGAATAGTAAATGGTATACTATTTTTATTTGAGCTAACGTTTCGCCCCACGTCGCAGGGCTTCGTCAGGGCTAAAAAAGATACAAACAAGATTCTGATGGCTCCCTATCCACTGAATGGTATACCAAACCCAATTATTTTGGCCGACTCCTTAACTATTTTTCTCAATTCCCTTATCACCAAATTGTTAATGTTGCTAAGAACCTTATCCATCGATCATTTTCTCTTTCTGACCCTCAATACCACCAGACCAAAATAAAACGTATTAAACAGATCCTATTCAACATCAATTTTCCTCAGAAAATTACAAACAACCTACTCGATTCTTTCATTGACCGTGTTACTCCAATCCCTCCTGTCCTCAACTCTTCTCAACCCACTCCACCCCTTTTTCAGTACAGGTCCCTTCCGTATACCCCCATTATTTCTGACAATATTCAAAAATCCTTAAGATCCACTATTCCCACCCCACGTCTTGGCTTGAAGTCCCACAGCATAATTTCCTATGTTTTTTTCCAAATTGAAAGACCCTATTCCTTCCCGGACGCCGTTCCAATGTAGCTTACCGGATACCTTGTTCAACCCCATGTTGTAAATCCTTCTATATCGGCGAAACTAAAAACCAACTTAAAAACCCCATTTCCCAGCACAAAACTTCCATCAACTCCTGTAATCCACTTGCATCTAAATTATCAGAACACGCATTAAACCTGAATCATACTTTTAATTTCGACAATCCTTCCATTTTTGCTACTGTCCACAACCATACAAAACGTCTTATCTCGGAATCCATTTACATAAATTTAACGGATAATTCCATCAATCATAAAGTTGATAAAGACTGCATCTCCCTTACATACCGACTCATTTTGAACATAATAAAACCCTCATAATACTTCTTTTCTCTTTGTTCTGCATTTCAGAAGCCCACTTTCTTGTAATTTCTTTTATTCTTGTTTCTCTAAATTGTCACCCCTTATTTAATTATTTTTATTTTTGCTATCCTTCCTTTTTCATTTATATTCATGTATCTTATTTTTTAATTTAAATTCATCTGTTACCTAATAAAGTGTACTTATAAAAATTACTTTATTATTAATTTTCTATTATAATTTACATATCTCTGTATCCCCACTCATTTAGTATATTGTATTTCTTAATCACTTACAGATAATGTATCCCATTATTTTATACTTTATTTCTTCTTTGTTTTTCTATCTATGAGAATTTTTTTTTTAATAATTTTGTAAATATTTCTTTTCCCCCTCTACTATGTATATTATCATTTATTGTTTACCTAATTTTAATTTTTTTTTTACATTGTTTACTTTAAAATTATTTTCGTTATTATATGGCGTGCTTAACTGCCTTCCCTACTCCTCCCAATACAAACGGCTCACTCTGACTTTGACTTCCGTCAAAACAGGTATGAATTCTGTCTCATTAATTTTCATTTGACTTTATTCTTTTCTCTTTTTATCTCTTAATTTATAATTTCTCTTAATATTTCTTCTCTTATTTTATCTCTTATCTTTCTGTTACTATTACCATTTCCATTTACTGCTACAACCTTTAATTTTTCCTATTAAATTTTACTTTTCATTGTATACCCCTGTTCTTTTCCACTTTTTTTTTTGTAACTATGTCAAGTGTTTGTATCTTTTTTATCCCTGACGAAGCCCTGCAACGTGGGGCGAAACGTTGGCTCAAATAAAAATAGTATACCTATTTACTATTTGAGTTTTTTTGACCGCACCCAGACCGTATTCCATTCATAATTATGTCATAATATCATATATCATGCAGAAGTTGACAGTACTTTGCATTTATCCAACATCTCGAGGAAGTGATTCCCGGCCTTTATTAATTAGCTTAGACCATTCTTACTTAATTTATACAACTTTGTTTAATGTTTTCTTTTAATACTTCATCGATATCTGATGGCCTTGGAAACCGCACGATGAGAGATTGTGCCTAAAAGGCGAACCAGTTTTCTTTCATTTCACGTGTAGTGATCCTAGTAAAAGCACTAAACCCATAAAAACCTAGTACAAGAATGAAGAACGCATGAAAAAATCAGCCCAATTCGTGGTCGGGTGATTTAAAAGATTTATATGAAATTTAGAAACGTTGGTGTGGAAGAAATATGAAGGTCATGGTGAAATGTTTTATTGGAAGCTTTATTTTATTTATTTTTTTTTTGTGATGAAACTTTTTGATAAAATAAAATAATCGGCCACTCTCAAGGCCAATATGTATTTTTTATTATCTTTTTATAACATGTAAAGACATTAAAAATAATAGATAAATAATAATAAACAAAATAAAATTAAAAAA
>NW_027112103.1:0-4893 GCF_000696795.3 Halyomorpha halys | reverse complement strand
ATCAGTAATACCTTAATTTAAACCAGCTTACCAATATAATAATTAATTTGGGTAATATCCCCCAATTTTTACTCCGGGGAATACCTAAATTAAACAACCACACTGAATGGGGCTTTGTACCTCTGGAGCTCATCTTCCCTATTATTTATCATTTTCCAGTAAACCACCGTCCCTATTTCAAGCTGGCCTTATCAAATCACGGACACTGATGTATCGTGCCACTCTTCTGCGTTTCTCCTTCTTAATTTTGTTCCTGAATTTTGCCCACATCTTCCTCTGTCATATAACTAACGTTAATATTGCTCTCCTCCATCGCTGTATCTCCATAATTCCTACGACGTCCCCGCAGTCTAAAAACTATCTCGAATGGGAAAAACCCGGTAACCGAGTGTATGGAATAAATGTATGTCACGATTGCTCGTTCCATGGCTTCATCCGGCTCTAGCCCCTATCTAACTGATACACCCACTGGTGGTCACTGAGAGTGCTGTGGAACCTTTCGATCCCTCCTCGGCCTTTTGGATGTCCTGGGCTGTTAAGGTGCAACACTACGTCCAAGACTTTCATTTCTTTCCTGACGCCTGCGTTTTCAAGCTCCCTTCTACTGTCTGATGAGATTCTATTTAGTACTCCGTTAAACTGGAACCATGTTCTTAACGCTGCTTCTCCTGACCTCTCTTTCACTTGGTACGCCATTGCTAATTTTCGATATAAGACCACTGTGATCCACTTGTATCACTTCCATGTAAACTAATCCGCCTGAAGATCGCTGAGCGGTGGGCGTCTCTTCCTGAGTCGCTTGTGGTGAGTGTCTATTGTATTTTGTAGACATACGTCACAGCTACCAATGGTTTCTTGGAAAGTACGCTTCATACCCCACCAGAAGTATCGACGGTGCAGTGCCTGTAAGGTTTCGTTCAGTGTTCTATGGTTTGTCATTCCCTGGTGATATTTGAGTGTCACCTCTCTTTGGTACTCTACGTCACGCAGAATCTCAACCATCATCATAAAGCGAATGTACATCCTCGACTTTCAATGTACATTCGACCTCAATCTGTTCCGTCCGCCAAAGATGCCAAATCTTCTCCCAAACCACTGCATTTCCTACGTATAAATTATGGCTATGTCCATTTATATGTATCTTCCATATATATTTATATGGATATTCCATGTATCTTCAAGGGCTTTGCTGACCTGACATCTTTGACGCAAGGTTGTGACCAGATGGTCACGATGCTTCTCTCGCCGTATTCATGCTCGATCTTCAATTTCCCCGTTGTTCTTGTTTTCCGTATAACCTAGCTCCAATTTTCATTGATAATCTCTTCTGTCTCAGGTGGTCTTTCTACAGTTGAGTATCTTCAGTAGTCTCTCCTATGTTTCCTGATTCTTGTTGTTGTTTTTCTTCCGGGGTCTACCCAATCATCTAGGGATGTGAGACATTTTTTCAAGAACGTTTCACATCCCTAGATGATTCTCCCAGGTACCCTAGTCCATCCCCCATCATCAATGTCCATTCTTGTATATTCTGTGGGCGCATTCCACAGAGGAGCGATCCCGAGGTAGACCTCGTTTTTTCGTTTCCTTAGCCAGTTGTACTTTCATGCTATTATCAATGAAGTTTATCTTCCAGCTGACCACGTCCGCTCCTTGGGTCTTCCGCATCTTCACCGTGATCAGATTGAACTGGCCTAGATATGTCGCAGCGTACTGCCCTTTGGACTGGCACTGCTTCTTCCCTTCTCTAAACATAAAAAATATCTTCCATCTAAGTCCATCTGCCCCATCCGTAAAACTTCTTTTTCATCTTTCTTTGACGACTGGCCACGATGTCTCCTCATCGGCTTGAAAGTGGTTCAGAATGTTCCGTTTAATCCTGCATATTAGGGCTGCCTTTAGGGACAATGCGTCAACCCTGTCGAGTAGGTCTTCTGCGACTTTACCTCCCATCCTCTCCATGATACGGTCACCACCCTTAAGGGAATGATTAAATCCTCCTACATCCCCTGAGGAACGCTCCAGGTCTGAGATGGCCTTTCTGATCTCTTGTGATGTCGTCTCTATCACGTTCATCTTGGCTAGCATGTAAGAATTATGTTAATGTAAAGGGTTGTTATGGTCTAATTAATTGTAGATTCGATAAAATGATGGACGAATATTCTAAACGTCACCAATAATTAAAGAAAGATTTGAAAGGCAATGAGTTATTTTTCGAGTTAAAAAAAAAAAAAATAAATAAAATGTGTATAAACTTTTTATTATAGTGACTAAGAATATCCTGTCCGATTACTGTTAATTTCCTTAAAGGGAATTCATTAATTTTTAAAAAAAATAAATGTCCAACAAAAATACTGATAAATTCTACGACAAAAAGTTCTATTCCAAAGGAGAGAAGAACTACCGTAAATTTTAAATTCAACCATATCAAAAGTGGTTAAGAATAAAAATTAACTTTTGATTAAAAAAAATAATAGATACGTTCTCTTATGTTCCAAATATTAACTAATTATATAAAAATGACACTTCTTAACAATTTAGTACCATAGTTGTCTATCTGTTGTTTATTTTTGGTTGTGAATTTTATTTCGTATTCAGACTCAGAACAATTATTAATTACAGTTTCAATAAAATAGTTATACAATTTCACTATGTACTTACATATGATACTGTAGATGTACTGCCTCACCCTGCCACTTACCATCTTAACCGTTACTGTAACTTAAAATCACTGTACTGAAGTTCTGAAGTTCGTCGGGTCCTCGAATCCTGGTGGGATCCAACGTCATTATGATTAATTATTTTACATAAATAAATAGTCATGATATTTCAATTGTTTGCAAGTCCGGGAATTAAAGAATTTCATAATTTATAATGTATTTTTTTAAAAATTATGTAATAGTAAAAATAATTGGTTATTACACAACTCAAATATCCGAAGTCTACTCTAATTTGTGTGTTACTACTCCACCGGCAATAATTATTGTGTACAATATACCATGATCCCTTACTTTAGTCTCGATCAATCGATATCTTGCAAAATATCGAACTCGCGTTCCTTTGAAGTATACTTTTGGAGTTTGAAAAAAATGTGTACTTGCGTGTGGGTATAAAAATTCCAGAACGTACGCGAAGAGATTAGTTAGAAGCAAGAAGAGAGCAGATTGAAGGAATTAAGAAAATCAAGCAGTAGAAATGAGTCTTTTTTTTATTTATTTATTTTTTTTTTATCCCCCTCCCTTGCCATCTCTGGCATACGGGGTGCGGGAGCAGTGAGGTAGAGCGCTGGGGATTGCGCATGCCACTACTCCCTAGGATCACCAATTTTTCCTTTTTTTATTCTTTTGTTAATTATTCAATTAATGTTTTTTTTTGTTTTTTTTTTTTTTACTGTGGTCCAGCCCAGCGCTTCGTCTGATGGAGCTGCACCTTGTCCACTGTATCCCTCTGGGTGCCTCCTGCAGTTACCAGGCTGGTACAGCCCTCCTGGTCTTAGTCTGGGTCAGCTTCCTCATCTTCTGGTGGCTTGCCGATGTTGGGCGGTCAAGTCCTTCCCATCGTGTGATGAGTGGGGGTAGAAATGAGTCTCGCAAATTCTACAAAATGATGAATAGCATTAAGTGTGGACCGATCAGGAGAGCCAACCTAATCAAAGACGACCATAGAAACGCTACCATACTAATGCTGGAAGAAGAAGTGCAAGAAAGGTGGGGGAAATATTTCCAGAGATTATTGAACCCAAGAAAAGCAGAGAATTATACAAAATATCATCAACTCATTGATTAAAATCTGATTAGAGAGCATCCAAGTGCTAACAATATGAAAGTATGTTGACATCTTTATTTTCTGCTCTTGATAAATTTGGGAATTGGCTCAATACCCTCGACCAAATTTTCGTTTGTACAGGAGAAGTTTTGTCACAAATTCCAAATTCACTAGTGGCCATTCCCCTCCCCTGAAAATTCACCAGTAGCCATCCTCCCTCCCCAAATTGACCTCTAACCATCACCACCCCATGAATCGCTGAAGAACTCACCAGGGAGCGGTGGTGCAAAATTTACGAATCACTGCTTTAGTTAACCCTTAATTTCAAAAAAGAATACTTGTTTTTAAAAAATAAATAATTTAATTTCTATCCATTTTAGTCTCAAAACACTTTATTTTTCTTTCAAGTCCGGCATTTCGGCCAATCCGGCCATCCTCAGAGACAATCTACCATAAAACAGCTTTTTATCCTCAAACATTTCAAAATACTTAACATTATTATTTATAATTTATCTTACCTTAATACAGTTTGGGAATTATATAATTTAAAAACTCTTACTCCATGCAGGCTAAAGAGCCACCATGAAAAATTAAAATCCCAATGTAATAGGAAAAGATTTTTAAGATATGATTTTTGGATATGTTGATGGTGAGACAAGGTAAGAATATAGTCACAGAATGGACAAAAAAAGAAACAAGCAGTAATATAATATTGAATTATTATTCTTGCCACCCTTATCACATGAAATATAATGTAATAAATAATTATATTAAAAAAATCTATTAAAGTAACTGATGATAGTAGGTTACATGTAATAAAAAATAAGATAATTAATATGTTCCTAGAAAATGTTTAACCAAAAAAATTAATTTACAAGATTTGGGAAATTAACCTTAAAAATATTTTTAAAAAAACAGGAAACGAAATAGTAAATAATAAAGTAAAAAATTATGGATTCAATTATATTAAAGGACTATCTGAAGATATTAAGAAATCATTTAAGCATTACGATGTTGATGAGTGCTCTCTGAGTCATAGACCTAACAATAAAATCAAAAATTATTATAGTATATTAAAGGACAAAATTGATACAAGAAAACAATCGGGATTAATATATAAAATTCCCTATA
>NW_027112102.1:0-1214 GCF_000696795.3 Halyomorpha halys | reverse complement strand
TTGTCATGTAGATCAGTCTTTTGTAATGAGTTGGAAGTTTGGACCGTTTGTCTAGTAAGTGCTGTAATAGTCGGAATCTGCGTGCAGTTTCCTGTATTTTCAGTCTTGTGTGAGGATTCCAGGTGAGTCGTTTTAAGAAATGAAAGTAAATAATAAAGTAGACTAAAATATTTGTTCATTTTTAAATCTGTTCTGAAAGCTATCTACCGCAAGACAAAAATTAATAAAAACTTTTCTAATGTAGTATACATTTCATGAAAAGTAAACCCTCATAGACCTCTTTATATTTAATTATGCCAGAGATACACTCGATCAAAATTAATTATTGTTTTTCCATATAACGAGAAATTAATGATGAGAGATAGTTGAGACTGTGGATAAATGAGGGGAATGGTTGGAGGTGCGGTCAAAATATAAATAACTTATTTAATAATCCCAACGTTTCGGTTAAAATTTCCAGCCTTCATCAAGGCTGTTCGAAGCGAATCTGGCAGCCATGTATTGTAGTATCAACCAAAAACCGAAGTATCAAAAAAAAAAGTATCAACCAAAAACTATCTTGGCTGTCAGATTCGCTTCGAACAGCCTTGATGAAGGCAGGAATTCTAGCCGAAACGTTAGCATTATTAAATAAGTTATTTCAACTTATTTGTATTATATTTTCACCGCACCTCCCAACCATCTCCTCCTCACGAGAAATTAACATTCTGTGAATTTATTTTGAAAAATATCATAAAAATTTGAACTCCTAAATTGTTAACCATTATAAATTACTTCATTATACATTCACCTAGCTTCAAATTGAGTGTTAATATCTGTACAGTAAATAGGTACTATCAGAAACCAATTTTTTTTTTTTAATAATTTATTAATTGTTATTTACAACTGTATACACATATATACAACAAGCAAATTTGCTGTAGGTGACATAGTAACATGATAAAAACATGTGGAGAATCTACCCACTGATAGAACTCCAATAAAATCTCTAGAGAAGAAGATCTCGAGGCTATCTTCTTTTCAGACGCCTGAAGGAGAAGCCAGGTTAGAAACAAGTGGATTTGGGTGGTTGAGAAGTTTATTATGGAAGGAACGGTATCTGGTTCTGGCCAAATCGGCAACATTGAGGTCCTGATGGATGACTTGATTTGTGGCAAAGTAAGGAGCATTAAGGATTTTACGAAGGATTTTGGACTTTTGAGATTTAAACTGTC
>NW_027112101.1:6515-7427 GCF_000696795.3 Halyomorpha halys | reverse complement strand
TTTTATCAAGAGATAAACATCTGTACACGCTTCTCTTCTATTAACTTAATAAAATTAGGTTTACTATGTTTTACAATTTAGATAAAGATAATTTATTTATTTTTTTGTAAATGTTGGCTCGCTGCGGCTTTGGCGCACTTGCTCAGCCTCCACTGGCTCACTACTTGTGAGGCGGCGAGAGGGATACGGTGGGATTTTTTTGGCTCTGGTCAACCCCTCACATGTGGGGAATAGAGTAGGCTCAGGGATCCTCAGGTCGATTGTGTAAATATTGTATATAAGAGTGTAAATATGACTAGAGATTAAATTATTTTATTTTTTTCATATACATAGTTTGATTATGTTCATTTTGTTTATTCTTCTGTTTGTGTATTATTATACAAATAATTCTGTTATAAATTATTATATATTTTAAGAGAGTCTTGTTTTTCTTTTCATTCACTTATTTATTTTATTTTATTTTAGTATGAATGTGATCATTCATCACTATTACCTATTGCCCACAACAGTGTGGCAGATTGTAATATCTATCAATAAATATAAAATATTTAAAAAAAAAAAATTTGGCTCAATATAACTTTTAGATTTGTACACGCGTACACATAGGGCGCATTGTTCTGGTATACAGATGAATCAGTTAAAGAAGGAAAGCAGGGGCTGGGGTTGTAGGACCAAATTGCAAAAGAACTCTACCAATGCCCAACTGAATTAATATTAGAAATATATATTTTTTTTAAATTATTTATTTATTGTAATTTACAACTGTACAAAATAATACAATAAGTAAATATGTAGTATGTTTCATATACTCTTGAAAATCTTGGAAAGGAACCACCCATTGGTGGTACTTCAAACATAAATTTAAACTAGAAGGTCTCGTGCCCATCTTCTTTTCAGACGCCTCGGAGGATT
>NW_027112101.1:5740-6465 GCF_000696795.3 Halyomorpha halys | reverse complement strand
TCTTTAATGTTTTCGAAAGTCACGGGGGTGAAGGTAGCAGCGTGATAATGCGCCTGTTTGCCAACCCATAGATTGCGAGTTCGAGCCCGGCCGTACCCGGAATTCTTTCAAGCATACAAGCATGCAATACTCACTCACAATCTCCCCCCGGGCATTTGTGAGGCCCGTTAGCCAATGGGTAGCACTCACAAAAATAGGCGTGGGAGTGACGGACCCACCCTATGAAAACCACGTCAGGAAACGCGCGATGTATTTCTTAAGTACATCGCGTAAGGCCTAGGACCTCTCCGGTCGCGCGAAAATAAAGTATTACGTAAAATATTCGGACCGAATAATGAGTTGACTAGAGAATTCAGATGACTACACAACGCTGAAAAGAGGGAACTGCACTCGGTAAATATAATTCAGGTTATAGCATTGCGGCGTTTCAGGTTGTGGGACTAAATAACGAACGGATTTCTAAAATGTTAATAATGATCATCGGGTAAACATGCGAGCGGTAGACTAAAATGTAGATGGGAAGATTAATTTAGTATATTTGGCTTTGGAGGAGTGTCACTGGACCGGTGTATGTGGAGAACGATTGGTGGTATCGGCATTGAACCTTTGGTTTCGCCAGGCCTTTATTATTATTGTCTATTCCTCAGAGGTCTATTATACTATGTCCATTTTTAGCCAATTTCGCATCATTGCATGTTTTTATTTAATTTGTATTCCTTTACCGA
>NW_027112101.1:2810-3880 GCF_000696795.3 Halyomorpha halys | reverse complement strand
GTATAAAGAATGGGACCTAAGATACTACCTTGAGGAACACCGGCGGACTGAGAAAAGAGAGACGAGTAGGCTAGGTTATGATTTACTTTAAAGATTAGAAATATTAAAATTAGAAAATAGTAAAATAATCCAAAAATAAAAAAGATTTATATAATATCAGACAGCTAGGGTGCTTTAAAGGGAATAATGTCCTATACTATAAAATCAGGGCTAGTCTGGAATTACCTAGAGAGACTAAAGGAATTAGCCAGAGGCAATAATCTGACCTTGATGTGGACCCCAGGACATGAGGGGATCTAAGGTAACGAGATGGCAGATACCCTAGCTAGGAAGGGATCAGAAATGATGCTTATTGGTCCTTAGCCATATTGCAACATATCTGCAAGTGCAATCACCAAGGTGGTTGACTCCTGGAAACATAAAGAGAAGGAAACATACTGGACACTGAAACCAGGCATAAAGCAAGCTTCTTATTGAAATATCAGAGGAAAAAGCAAAATTTTACCTTAAGGGGCACTGCCCCTTAAAATATCATCTTAAGGAGATGAGGCTGGTGGAGGATTCCACCTGCCGTCTATGTATGGAAGACGAAGAAAAGGAACAGCACATTCTGTGTGAATGTGAAGCCCTTGCCTTCCGAAGACTACAGTACTTGGGACAGGACAGAATGGAACCTGAAGACATTTCTAGAACAAACCCAAAAGAATTATTGATCTTCCTAAGAAGGATAGGATTCATATGGGATATCTAGTGGAAAGAGGGGCAACTCACAAAAGATCAAATTGGGTCGAAGTGAGGGAGGGATTCCCGACTCTCGTTGCAATAATAATAATAATAGATTTTTACACTGTTACAAAATTGAACTAGACCAAAGTCATAAGCCAGTTTATGTCGAAACAAACCATTGCGTGATCTAATAAAAAAAAAAAAGAAAAAAAAGAAAATCAGTTTTGGTCATGTTTCGATTAATTTTTTTTTTCTATTGACGATTTAACAGCTTTAGAAATTATACAGATTAAGTAAATTGATAAAATACTTGAATGTTGATTGGAAAGGTTGGTATGTCCCAA
>NW_027112101.1:0-486 GCF_000696795.3 Halyomorpha halys | reverse complement strand
AAAATAATAAAAAAATAATATACAATTTAGAGATCCGTTCGTAACTAAGTCCCACAAACCTACATGTCCATCTTATTTGCCGTAATACTGTAACTTGAATTATATTTACCGAGTGTAGTTCCCTCAATTCAGCGTTGTGTAGTCATTTGAATTCTCCGGTCAACTCACTCTTTTTCAGTCCGAATATTTTAAGTAATACTTTATTTTCGAAAGCCTTAAGACGCTGTTCTTCCCTTAGAGGCCAGGTATCGCATCCGTAAAGAACTGTAGAATGGATAATAGTATAGTGACTTCTAACTTTTATATTTTTAGGACAGAATGCCATTAACTTCTCTTTTATTTTTTCATAAATTTCGTTTTTTTATACTCACCATATAACCTAAATACTTAAAAATCTTTAAAATATTTGTTAAAGTCCTTCTCTCTTTTTTTTTTTTTTTTGTTAAATTATTTTTAGATCAAACTCTTAGTAAATCACACCACAAC
>NW_027112100.1:0-4528 GCF_000696795.3 Halyomorpha halys | reverse complement strand
GGTCGAAACGTCGGCATAAAATAAATAAATATGGTTTTGTTTATTTATGTTGTTCTTTGCTGACCGCACCCCCCGACAAACTTCTCCAATCAATATCGGTTTAAATCGACCAGAAATTATGATCCTCAAAAAAATCGAAAACGTCTTGCCCGATCTGTCCCAAATTTTTAAGAAAGTTATAAATTAATTCAAAACGGGTCTAATTCAATTAATAACTTTCGAATACGCATGTTCCGACGCATTTTTTCTTTTCACCAAAGCTATATTACGGTAATAGCTCATTCCAATTGGTACAAAGATAGTTGGAAATTGGGGATTAGTATGAACATGGTGAAATGTAAACATTGTAAAATATTTCTCCTTTCGTAGACATTTACGAAAAAGAAATTTCCCGAATACGCTTATATTTTGGTATTTAAAACATTTATATTTAAATAAAAAAGAAATTAAAACAAGAATCAAGATATCAGCCATTGAAAATTTATATGACTGGTTGTAATCAGTATCTATTGACATTCAATACAATAATTAGTTCTATCTAGAAGGCGAAGACGTACTCACTCGATAGTCATGGGATCTTTATTGAAAGGCTCTTCTGCGTAGCATTCTCTTTTGCATTTATTCCACAGAATGTTGTTATGTACTGTGGGGTTCGTTAATTTGATGTTTAGCAACATCATGTGAAAATCAATCACAATTTTATATGTAGGTATTATGTCAAATCTTACAGGTATTGCAATTTGTTTATGTTATATCAGATCGGCCTGATGGGCCTTACATGGTTGAAATAGCCGTTAATTATCTATACATTTTTTGACAGTTGATTATGGGGGTACAGTCTCGTACAAAAGACACCCCTAACTATATATAATGTTCATATTAAAAGAAAAAAATAATAAAATAAATAGATAAGAATAATGCTTCTTAATAAAAGGGGAAAGTAAAATTATAACAAAAAATAATGATATTGGTACACTTAAATAAAACAAACAATTATCCTCTAATAGTAAAAAGAAACAAGTTAATTTGAAAAAAGATTGCAATAAAAGTGGAAATATTCATGCTCTCAATGCTGCGATGTTATGTGCTTACTTCAAAAATTAGCCATTACCACATGCTTGGAGGCCTCATGCATCATTTAGCCGTATGGCCTGGCACACCTCTTCACAAAAATATGATAGGAAAGACATGAGAACGCCGTGCCAGAGAAGAAACTCTTCCCCGCAACACATTCAATCTACTTTATAAACACTTGAACAATGATGAAATGTTTCATATAATTTTTCTGTAAATAAATATAATTTTTGGAGACGATATGAATAAAACAATAATTAAAAAATTCTTTTTAGAAAAAATTAGATAATCTTTTTTCAGTTCCCCGAACATCTAATCTAACATTATCGAGATTCAGATGACGTGAAATATAATTAAAAAATCATTTTCCTAAAGAAACAATGATACATCTATTCTGGACACGTTGAAAAGTTGCGAAGGTCCGTACACTGAAGTTAGACTATCGCATAAATATATGATAAAGAAAAAACAAACGTGGAAATGTGAAATATTTTTTTAATGTATCTATTTGAATTATATATAAGCCGATGGGAACTTTTTTTTTTTCATTTTGTGGAGAAACAGCTACTACGTGAAGGTGTTAGTTTGAAGCTGACTAGAGCACTATGTGGCCGGTGGACAAGATTACACACATGTTCGACGCCATGAGCGCAGAAAGCAACGATGAAGTGGATGATTACGTCTCAGCGCAATATCTTCATCTCATCCAATATTCTGCCATGTACACCAGGCTGACCAGGAAGCACCGTCTATTTACTCTGTTGGAGATTATTATATACGAATTTATACTTATCTATCATCTCATCCACTTGGGTAAAGCTGCTCTGATGTTAATCGATGTCAGCCTCGTGACATTCGGAGAGACCATACACTTCTGCCTCTTGATACAACTTGACATCATTCTCATAATTTTCATACAAACGAAACACAATAAAATCGCCTTGTTCCATCGGGCTATGGCTAAAAACTTCTATGACTATTCGGAGTCCTATCAAAACAATATGGAGGAGCTTCAACAAGATATTCGAAAAGAGAGGATGCTACTGGCCATGATTCCCATAACAGTGGTAATGGCCGTTCCTGCGGTTCTGGTGCTGACACCGCAAGTTGATCAGTATGGCACCTTCGATTTCAGCAAAATCTCGACTGAATTCAACCAACAATTACCTTTTCCATACATAATTTACCCTTACCACACCGAGGAAGGAATTGGTTACTACACTGCTGCCTTGTTACAAGTAGTATTGGCTACAATCCTGGGTGGATCGATTGGGCTTGGTGGATTCGCTTACATAGTAATGTCGCAAAACCTCTGGATACAGATGGAAATTTTGTACGATTCAGTAAACCATATTGAAGAGCGAGCAGAAATCTTACGATCCGATCTATTTGGAGCTAAAAACAAGTTATCGGGGGATAAGTTGTACCAACAAGTGCAATTTGAATATTGCTACAACATATGTTTAAAGAAAAATTTCATGCATCATCAGATTATAATGAGGTATTTATATTACAAAATATTTTATGATAAAATAGTTATAAGTAGTGAATGAGATCATATTACCTATTAGTATTTAATAGAAATATAATGTTATCCGAAGTCATTTTCATCCTAATAAATTCACTATGAACACAATAATGTTGTATTTGTCAGCCGTGACCGTCTAAAAGCTATAAACAAATAGATAGAACGTTTACAAATTATTTAAATTCACTTTGTCAGTAGGGGTTGATTGTTTGTACTCGATTTGTTTCCTGTAATTTAATGGTCTGTTTGATATTTTTATACACACACATATATAAATACATACAGGGGGTTTCATAAATGAGTAGTCATATTGTTGGAGCAGATACTATACTTTAAGAGGAACAAAAAACGTTCATAGTCCGATTCTCAACTGTACAGGATAAAAAATTATAAAAACTCGAATAAATCTACTTTATCGTTCTCATAAAAAATGGAAGAGGAACCAAATTAAAGATGAGTAAAGCCCCTATAAATGCAACGGGTTGGATCTACCAAAAAAGAATTTAATTGTTCCATGAAGTAATGCTAAAAATTAATGTTTAATATTTCTAAACCTTTTTGGACATTTAAAACATATATTTCTCTTCTTTTGGCTAGGTTGTAAATATCCCGGATCTCAAAAAACATCTTCATTTATTAAGCTGTAATACGGAGCAAAACAAGCCTACCTTCATTGTTCAATCAAAGATTGGAAGAAGCAAAAAAATGAATAAATAAAAACTCAAAAGATAGTGTTTAACTAATTGGCAATTGTCTTAGTTTTTATCTAAATTAATATAATTAATAATAATTGCAAATTTCATTTATAGCAACTGCTCAAGATGCCCTCCACCTCCCACTTTTCATATTTTACCTTTTACTTATCCAAGGAATAAGGAAATATATTTTTAATTCTTTTTAAACTGACTTTATTTAAAAGTAGAATTTTTTCTGGTTAGAATGATATTATATGATATATACTTATAATAATATTATATTTTGAGGAAATATCCTTCTTGTTAACTGTAGGGATTCTACCTCATATTTTCAACCTTCGTGATACCATTCCTTCGATAATATTAACAGGGCATAAGCTAAACAATTCCGCGACATGTAGCTTCGTAAATTCAATTCTGATCACTCACCATTCAAAAGCTCATTTCACTACTCGTCCAATTCTTTAAATTCATTTATTATTGTTGTTTTTTTTATTATTATGTTGACGTAAGAAAAAATATTGAGTAAAATATCAAAATCATAAAAAAAAAAAATAATTAAATTTTCTTGTTTTTTTTGTTTTCTCATTCATTTATTTAATTTTATACGAGCTATTAAATAGCATTCTTACCTCATTTCTTTATTTCTATCAATTTCACATCAACAAAATAGTCCTTTCAACTATTCGGACTGTCTGAACAACTTTAGGCGATAAATATTTCACAATGATTATTTTCATAATAGTTTTGTTTTCATTCAAATCCTGAAATGATTGTTTAAAGGTCATGTTTGTGTCATTTCTCCATGAACATTTTAAAGGTTTTTTTAAAATATAAAACATTATTTCTATTACTAATTACACAAAATTGACGTTTAAATAGCTATTTAAGGATTTTAATAAAAAGAAAACAATTAAGAAAATAACAAGTGGAAGAGAAGGGTCTGAAGATGTGTGGGCTAAAACCTTGGAAGGACTGTTTTATTGATGTAAAACTGATAAAATAAAAAATAGAATTTTTTTTTTTATTTTATTTATTTGTTGATATTTACAACTGTATAAAAAAAATACAACCAGTAAATTTGATCATAATGACATATGATATGATGCAGGATGTAGAGAAACTACCCAGTAGTAGAACTCTAAAACAGTTTACAATATAAGGCCACGAGGCCATCTTCTTTTCAGGCGCCTTGGAGGATTGCCAGGAATGGAAGAGGAAGCAAGGTTAG
>NW_027112099.1:1867309-1874743 GCF_000696795.3 Halyomorpha halys | reverse complement strand
CATTTTATTTTATTCTATTTTATAATAATGTAATGATTTTCTGTAGATATATGTTGTCTTGATTAGCCTGTAAATATTTCAGCTTCAGAAATAATTTAGTTAACTATACAATAATTAATTGAGCTTAATTAAGAATTGGAAAATTATTGAATGACCGTGTGTAAAGATGAATGGAATATGGTCCGGGTGCGGTAAAAAAAAACTGAAATAGTAGAATTATAAAATAAAATAGTATAATAAAATAGTATAATTCTACTATTTGAGTTTTTTTTTACCTCACCCGGACCATATTCCATTCATCTTAATTAAGAATTGAAGTAAAGTTGAAATTAGAGTTAGTCCATCTCTCAAATAAAAGGCTCATTTAATAATTAAGGTTCATTTTAATTTTTGTTAGCCAAAATTTTATTATATTTTTAAAAAGTGTAAATTTAATTTTTTTTTTTATCATAATTTATAAGTTCAATTTATTTAAAAAATTGTAATTAGTTCTACTCTGTTATGAACTAAGCAAACTGCTCTGTTAATCTTTTATGAAGATCTAAAGTAAAAATAAACTTATCAAATTTATCTTTTATTGTTTATTACTATATAAATATTAGTGTTTAATTATAACTTATTTTCATAAATTAAAACTTATATTGTTTTTTTAGGTACATGGACTTCTTTCCTATTGTCAAAAACAATTCAGCTCAGTATCGCAATAGCTTTGAAAAATCAGCCACATACTTTGATGGTGAGCTTGTACCAAAAAGAGCCCATGCTTTGCTACCTCAGGCCAAATTAGTAAGTCAGCAAAAGTAGTTTCTTTAATTTCTAAACAATCTTCTAGTAGTTTTTTTATATAACTAATTATAAATATACTGAGAAGTTTCAGTAAGATGGTTTTGTCTCTTCTAAACAGGTTACCATTTTGATTTCACCTGCAAAGAGAGCTTACAGTTGGTACCAGCACATGAGGGTCCACAAAGATCCAATAGCATTGAACTACAGCTTCTATGATGTAATCTCTGCTACTGACACAGCTCCAAAAGTTCTCCGAGATCTTAGGAACAGGTATGTTGTCACTACTTGCTTTCTGGAGAAGTACACATAGTCATTTATTGAAGTTAACATTCTTAAGACTTTTGCCAACAATATGGTTGTTTCAAATTCATTATTGTAGTTTTTTTATATAATATTCCATTTAGGAGAATTACATTATATTAAAAATTTTACTTTTCTAATTATAAAATCTTTAAATTAAGTAATTTAAGTAGATCCTTTTCAATTGTTATTTATTTGATATATAATATAAGATATATTATCTTTTTTAATTATTTGTTGCATTCACATATTTGTTTAAGTAATATAATGTTTATTTTAAAAAATATTCACAGTTAATTTGCCTCCTTTTCTTATACCATGTTTATATTATCCTTGAATAACATTTTTAAAAAATGGCCTAATAGTCAAATAATATCAATTAATGCCTTAAACCTTTATCAATTAGTGTGTTAAGATCTATTGAGGTTCAAGTTTTATTTTTCTACCAAACCAATTTAGTTAATTAATATATTTAGGTCAATTACAATTAGTTTAGTTTTAATTCTATATATTTTTAATGGTATAACCTCAGTTGTATTTTTTGAAATCATAACTAATTTACCTGTTCTAGATGTTTAAATCCAGGAAAGTATTCGCAGCACTTGGAACGCTGGCTGCAGTACTATTCCCCTCAACAATTACATATCATCGACGGTGAACAGTTACGTTCTAATCCTATAGAAGTGATGGACCACCTTCAAAAGTTTCTCAAAATCACACCTCTCTATGACTACTCATCCCATCTAAGGTATTTTTAGAATTTTAATGTAAATCTTCAATGTAAAAACTCATTGTTTTTCTTATCCTATTATTGTATATCTTTTTCTTATGATTATACCATGTACGTGTAATGTAAATATGTCCGAATACGGATTGATAAGTATGCTGTGTGAGATAGCAACCTAATGTATTTAGGCAGCATAGATGAATAAATAAAGTATTTCTCTCTCTCTCTCTTTTTAAATAAAAAAAAAAATACATGATTTCGATTTTTACTTACATTTACCTAGATTACCTGTATATAGTAAGCGGAAACATTACTATCCTGTAAAATTTTGAATTTTGAGTTTTTGACAGACAGACACATTTTGAGCTTCAGTTGGAAAGCCAAAGATTTTACAAAAAATATTAATTAAAATATAAATCATAGAAGGTAATGGAGAAAGGCATAAAATGCATAAATAAAAGGTCTGCTTTAATGACTGTTAACCTTCAAGGCCCATGCGCAGTGTGTTTTTCCATTTGGCCAGTCCATCTCTGATTAATCTTTTATTGTTATATTAATTATTAAATAATTAGAGTTTTAATTTGACTTAATCTATATTTGAGCCTTTCAGTTGACAGGATGACTACCTCCCAAAAACCATTCTTAGTATTTTCAATATTGATTCTATAATAATTTAGCATTGAATAAATGGTTAAGAGCAGATTTTTATTTATATGCCATACTTTCGTAAAAGAAAAATCTTAAAATTTTGCAGCATGAAGTATTTTTCTGAGAACTGTTGAAATTGGAATTTGTCAAACAGCCAATTGATAGGTTCATTTAAAAAATTAGTAGGGGAAAGTGTTGCCTCAATGAATACTATAGAAATATCTGAAACTAGCTAGGATTAATTTCATCTCAAAGTAGGGTGGTAAGTGAAAGCTATGAAGCGCACTGCACCAGAGTTTTATTAGGCTGAATTTTATTAAAATATTACTGTCAGGGAGATTGACCGAAACTTTGTATAAAATAGTATAGCTATATTAACTTGTTAGAACTGGAGATAGTTTATGTTGCTTCCTTTGTGACATTAAGGTGCTGGTTAGTGACAATATTGTTGGGTGTGTAATACTGATTGGTTATTATAAATTATTACTGGCAAGTGTTGATAAAGGTTATATTGTGTTACTTCTATAACATACTACAACATGGTAACAAGCACTGGATAATTCACAAGTCCTACCTGAAATTTTCAAATGTTGGTAGATAATTGATCATTTGGGAAAAAATTCCATTCTATAACTAAGCAGATTAATAAAATAAAATAATAGCTCAGTTATAAACGATTAAAAAAAAAAAAGGTTATTGATGGATGATGGTGATTTGTCTCTAAATTTTTACAACTTTTTCGATATTGATTCAACTTTATTTGATCAGTTCTAATTCAAGTCTATGTTGCTGCCATCACAGTATCTTTTGGCTGCGTATTTTTTTTTTTTTTGTTATTTACTTTCTATTACACTAGATTGATAACATCTCATACTTTCTGTTGCAAGTGAAATATTAATTATGTATTATGAAAGAATAAATAATTATTGTATTCAATTACAGATATGATATCAAGAAAGGATTCTTCTGCCAAGTAATGTCTCATGATCGTACTAAATGCCTTGGTAAAAGTAAAGGAAGAACATATCCTCAAATGGAAGAAAGGGCTTACAAATTACTACAGGTACATGCTTGCTTGGAAATAAATGTAGTTTTTTACCTTATTAGCAGGTATTTAATTAGAGAATGTTTTTTTTTTTTAGTATAAGATCAAACCATGACTAGTTTCTTTTGTAAACACTTATTGATCTGTGTCCAGAAATAAAAATTATTTATTTGAACTACACAGATTAAAAAATCACCTTGTAATATTTATTGGTGAATGAAAAAATGCACAAAAGTATTTTCCTTGGCAGGCCTATATTTAAAAAATTAGTTGTTTCTTAGATTTTATTTTTCAACGACAAATCTGTTCAATATTCCATAATTTGGTGTTTCAGAGGTACTATCTTTCACACAATACAGCTCTTGTGAAGTTGCTGAAGAGGTTAGGGCTGAGATCTGTACCGCAGTGGCTGAAGGAAGACCTTAGCGACTTCCTACCCGCCTGACAGTGGGAAGACCTGCCCTGCCCAGAGGGAATGGTGCCTTGATCAACCTAATTCACTGCTATGGCGAGATTCTTTGTTGGGCTCATTTTTATATTGTTTACAAATACTTGTACCTACATTTCGATAAAATTATATGTTGCTGTTATTCAAGTTTCCATACTGGACTTTTATTGTGATTCTTCATGAAAATAGCCTGTCATACACTTATTATTTCTTAATTCCTCAGTGATGCATATATTGAAGATAAAGTTATCTGTTTTCTTTGAAAACTATATAGTATGTTGATTTGATTTTGAGTGTATATACTATAATAATCAAAGAACTAATAAAATTACATTACAGTATTGTAGATTTAAATGATAGTTTGGTTGTTTGTTTTTTTAAAATTTGCTTATTCTTTATTTAAAAATACATATATCTGTAATATGTTTGAAATTATTTTGGATTTTGAAATGGAATTAGCTTCTTTGACGATGTTCTAAGAGGATTAAGAAATTAGGTTATTTTATAAATACTTTGTTGTACCCTGATTCTATATAAAAATCTAATTATAATTTAAGTACTTGTTTATATATATATAAAAGCCTGTTCTACAATGGTGCGGATAAATCAAAGTTAGATTATATGTAAAAAAATTACAATTTTCATTTGGCATGTCTACATATTGGTATATCACAGTTACCTGTTGATTTTGATTTTTTAAATCTATTATCAATATTATTATTTTACAAATGTTTACTTAAATGCAAATCATAATGTTTTAGAGATGGTTAATTGTTTATCACTTAGCTTAAATGAAAGGTAATATTAATATTACGCAAGCTTATAAATACAGGAAACTCCATCTAAAGCAAATAAGTATACATGCCTATTATTAAACATTACTAATATTCAACAAATCTTTAAAAAAAAAAAACGGAATATAGGAACCCTATATTACAAACTATTACTAACTGTCTCTATTTTTTAACATTGTTGATTCTTGGATCGTTATTGCTAATTCCATTGTGAATGGTATAATTATACTCAGAAATCGTTGAGTTGTTTAGATTTATAATTCTTACAACTTTTGTTCACTACTGGTAAATTGTTTATCATCCTATAATCTTTTGTGTACTCATTGATTTTCTTAATGTTATGAAAAATCATGTCAAACATGCATACCAGTTTTTTCTTTGGTTGATTAGATCTTATGAACACCTTTTTTTTAAAAAAAATATTTATGAAACTATTATCTATTAAAGTCTAAAATCATGTGTTTCTTTTCATACTTTATTTGTTGGTTTAATATCATTATGTACTCATAATATGGCAGGAACGGCAGGTTATCCTGTAGGTTACCAATTTTTCCATGATTTCTTTGTAGTTATAAATTACTATGATTATTTATTCATCAGCTCCATTGAATGCAATAAAAATAAAAAATATCATAATCTTACTTCTTTTACTTGTTTCCAATGGCTAACATTTTGTGTATCGTATGATATCTGTCATAAGTGCTGGTATATCTATAATGTGAAGATGTTATAATTAAAATTATTTCCAGAATTTGGTTATTACTAACTAATTGTTAAATGAGTTATAATTTATTGTGCCTTTTCTATTTCTTACATCCAGTTCCACCGGCTCTAGCTGGTATTCACTTATTAAGCTTAGAATTAAGGAGAACTTTTGGACAATACTCTTCTTGTTACTCATATCAATTTGTATATAAACATATATATATATATTGTATTGAGTGTATTGTTAGTTTTAATTTTGGTTTTAATATTTAAAATCAGAAAAAAGTTATATATGTAAATGTTTGTAATAACTGCCCAAGTTGTAAATAATTTTGTCTTGTAACAAAAATGTGTGAATGTTTTTACTTATTCCTGCCATTTGAGTGTGCTACTTTAAGTGTACAGAAATATCAGGGTGGCATCTTTACTTTGTGTACCTATAAAATGCAGCCCGTTCTACCTACCATCAATTCTTTCAATACCATTACCTGTAAGTTACCATTTGAATTGCTTTTTTACCTCAGCAAAATGGTACATGTCATTATTGTATATGCTCTGTAATGATTCTCTAATACTGGAATTTTATTATAATGGTAATAATTACACATAGACATTTTAATTTGCTATTGGTTAGCTGAAAATATTTTAACATAAGAGAGTATAATCTTTGAGTTAATTAATCGCTAATTTTTCCCCTCAAAATTTTTAAAAACAATATATATTTTTGAAAGATGAATTTGTGTTAGGATAAGGAGAGAAGTGTGATCCCATTCCACCTTTACTAGCAGATTTACTCGTGTTCCATAATTTGAGTTTTTTACCTTTTCAGTAATCTTTTAAAGGATCACTTTATCATATAATATTTTTTTGTTTCCTTTGGCAGGTGGTACATTGTACTATACCTGATAAATGTAGTCAGGTTTTTAAGTTTGTTTACGTATAAATCATTGGTAAAAAAAAAAATCTGTTTTTCAATATACTATTAGTTACATAGTTAAAAACCAGAATTTCTTATGTAATTAAGCTATTGTATGAGGGAATTTTGAATGAGTAAAATTTTAACTTTTATATTTCATATCATTCAGAGAAACAACTCATTTAATTTCAACATTTTATGGACCTAGGTTGGGCCCCATATAATTTTGATTTCTTTGTTTACTCATTAATGCAATAAATTGATAAACTCCTTCGATTCCCATGGTCCCTAATTTTGGTTCATGTAATAACAGGGAGCTAATTCTGTTAGTAGGGAGTTGAAGCTGAAAGAGGATAACATTCTATTGGTACCTGTTCTCTCCCAAGCTATAGTTATTTTGTTTAAAATGCTCTTTTTTTTTTCTTTAAATCAGAATGAAATATATATATTTAAAAACTTTTTTAAATACTTCTTTAGCATTTATTCGGAATTGTATTGAAAGAAATTGTTCAAAGTTTTAATTTTAACTAAAATATTATGTAGTTGGTATTATTTGGAAAACTTCAATTGATGTGTAAATGCTGCCTTTAAATTAAAATAATTTTATTAGTAATTAACAATGAAATTCTTTGTGTGCTTGTGTACAAAAAAAGACAATTTTATGTCTAAAACACATTAATCTTCTGTTTTGTCTCAACATCACATTTTGTAACTGAATACTATTATTTTTTTTTAATATTTAGAATACATTTTTTTTTTTTATATTATCCTACTAAAGACAAAAGTATTTTCTAGTCCATAATTGTGTACATATGTATTTACCTAGTTACTGCATCCTTTTTTAAATATAGATTTTATTTTAATATGTTTAAGTTTTAGTCATTCTGTTAATTTAAATAATAAAATTCATCATGCATTAGTTCTGATGTACATTAAGTAGTCTGTGTATATAATGATGCTTTCTTCAATGTTCTTGGTATTTCGGGCAGCATTTTGAAGATGTTAATACTGTGTATTATGCTGTTTTCTTGTGTCAATACTTGTCTATATGTAGTATAATTAATA
>NW_027112099.1:1856675-1867064 GCF_000696795.3 Halyomorpha halys | reverse complement strand
TTATTTATAAATGTATATATAAATTGAAGAATATTTTATTAAATCGACTCTAAAGGTTCATAACTTTACTGCATCAGAAATTAATATATTTCTGTTGAAGAAACTGTCAATTTGTATTGCACAAATTAAACAGTTCACCTTATTTATATTATGATTCTCTTATTGGTACATTTCTTTTTTTTTTTAATTTAAATGCACAAATATTGGAATAAATTATGTGATGCAGGAAGTTAAGAAACCTATTGCATATAAACTAAGGTCTGATGATAAAATTAATGTACAATATTGTTCTTTTTTTAATTAATTGCCATATGAACAGTTAGTCATATATAGTTAAAAAGTTGATATATGTTTAAATGTATAATATGAAAGTATATATATCATATGTTTAGAGTATGTATATTGAATATACATACAATAAAATATTAATTTTTAATTATTTTTTCTTTCTTCCAATCATTAGTTCATTATTACTTTATCTGTTCAAAAGAATATTCTCCAGTAGATAATTAAATACATTATTAACCCCATCGTTAATAAGTTACCCTCTTATTATAATGCTGACCGAGAGGTTGTTTATTTAAACATTTGCTTTAGTATTGAAAATGAGCTTTAAACATTGAAGTTTACAATCACAAATTAAAGCAGTAGTCAATGTTATTTTTGAGTTATTATTTGTGTTCAAAATTAATTTTCTTAAAAATGTATTTCATGGATAATTAGTTCTGCACACCTTCTCAAGCTATAATAGATAGGAAAGCAGTGCTACCTAAACAGATAACATACCTTCTTGAAAGTTAGGAGAAAAGGCCTAGAGCGTCCTATGACGTTAAAACAAGATGGTCCCTGATGAGCCTTATTCATGCTAATATCAAATATGAAACAATGGCTTTAAGACCTTTAGCTCTCTCCAGCCTTTTCCGTGTACCTTACATGCTTGGAGAGGGTGCTCTATTTAAATCCAAAGATGTGGAGGTATATATACACCAGTAGGATGAAGAGTTTTTGCACTGTTAGGCTCTACTCTCTGCCTGATACTGTGGGATGTATCTGAATCCTCTATATTCTGACAGTATATTTCTGTAATTCCCTTGCCACTCTCCCTGTGCTCAAGTCATCAAATTTCTTCATCGTCTTTATGATTGACAAATGAAAATTTATCTTGGTAGTGTTGTATCAATCTAGTCTTACAGAACATCTTTTACATCAGTAGAAATTTTCCCAGGTACAACCATTCGGAAATATAAAGGTGTTTCCAGAAATATTTAGCATTCTCTTGGAAATTTCATTCTATGTTCTTTCCTTACTCCCTTATTATCTTATTTTGCCTATTATGATAATCTGGATTTATGGTTTATTGGCTTTATTACTTTTCATTACAAAAACATAATTTCAGAATAAGTTTTTATTTCACCTTCCTTCAACTTCAAGATGCTTTTGAGTCCAATGCATTGTATGAAGAAATGATTTTGACCTATGAAATTGTCAAACAACTATTAGATTAGTAGCAACAACCAAAATTAGTAGGGATTTTGGGATGACAGATCATTTTTTTATATTAATGTAAATGTCAAACAAATAGTTTATAATCTTTACTCATTCAATAATGTAATCTTGCCATCAATGATGAAATGTGAATTCACCATAGTTTATTTTCATTAAATTGTCAAAATTAATAATGTTAGTTAATTATTCAAAATGAAATCATGAATTTGTATTTTATGGGGCATTAAAACATACAATTACTAATATGCTTAGTGAAACTGAACATTATAACTATAATTAAAGATATGAAAATGTTGAGTTAGCTTCGGTCTTGGCCCCTGAGACCCAGCGGAGGAGGCAGTGCTTAAACAGAAAGATTTGGGGATCCCTGATCTACATGGTTGATTTGTTACCCACCCATTCAGGGTTTTCAGTTTCCACTTTGAAATAGGGGATATGCAGTAAATAACATATGAAGGATAAGAGGCAGGAAGGAAATGGAGGATAGATACATCCTCTATCTATGAAAACATGATTTTTATACCCACTATAAGACTTGTTCATATGTATTCACGTAGTACTGATCTTCTTCTTATTAAATCCTTCTTCCTTCACACACAATAACTTAGCTTACCTCTCTGCAGGCATGTATTATTATATCACATATATTAAAGGTATGTTTAAATAACAAATTCAAAGTAATGAAATCATTGAATAGCGTTCGGATTTATTTTATTATAAGAATGGATTTTACTTGCACTGCTTCCTATTATTACTTATGCCATTTAATATAATTAATTAGCACTAATATCTATTTAATTAATTAGTCAGTTTTGTATTAATTAGTACTAATAAACCAGAAGAAAAAAACAAAAACATAAAGGATCAGGAAAGGCATAAAATATACAGAATTCTGACAATTTATAAGCTTAAAATTTATTATTTTTATATAATATTGGTATTTAATGAATATTATCTTATTCATTAAATTTAGAAAATAGAACAAATAAATTAGAATATATACTTGAATACAATTATTTACATGTAAGCTTAATTATTTAAATCTATAACTTAATATCTACATATTATCACAGCTACTGAGTCACACATATAAATATTGGTATGTGAGTTATTGAAACAGAAACAAGATTCGGAAAGAAATATTCGAAAAATACAACACTAAATCATCTAAATATATTCAGGCAATGTAAACTAGAGTGTAATCAAAAACACACTATAAAAACAGTATGTTTTTTCATGAGTTCAGCTGGTGTGAGCAAAAAATGTTTGATATAGTTTCAACAGTACAACCTAATATAAAGAAATAAATCTAAAGCTTAAGCCTTTTGATGTTTACAGAATAGGTTTCTCTAAGGTTTTAATATAAATATTAAAATAAATTAATAAAATAAACTGTACAAAGTTTGACTAATTAGTAAACAAATAATACCAATAATATATTTTAAAATTTAACACAACTTTATCTCTTATTATATTATTTTAATTGATTAATAATATTTTAAGAAAATCATACGTGTTTATAATAAATATATCTTTATTACCATATATTCCTCAACAAAATAGAATATTCATTCATTATTCCTTTTAAATCATTGTAATAATGATTTATTTTAAAGTCCATATTTTATCAATAAAAGTGACTTTTCATATCTTATTATTCGACTTTTTGACTCTAAAATATCGCTTTTATTAGTCTGTCAAAATAACAACAATTTTATTATATTAATCATAATAACTAATATCAAAAGATAAATAAATGTTATCAATAAATTTCAAATTTATTGATTTATTAACTATAATAAAATTGGTTAGCAAATATTCCAGATATTTCACAATGTTGAATGAAATTTTGTTCTCATCTCTTAGGGAGGAAAATTTACTTGAGGTTCTTGTGAAGAGAAAATCTCCACACAAATGTATAAATTTTAGGCAAACACAGTAAATGTTCAGGTCTATGAGTATCACGCTTTCGCAGTGTGTTTTGCTATTCCATACTCCTATTGCACGGTTATCCTCATGGGGCTTAGTGTTCATTTTGGAATTGTTAACTTTGAGCCAAATCCCTAGAGTTTCAGGGAATTAAACCACTGATGTTTGTTATTCAACCATAAAAAAATCAATTCATATACTTCAAATTTGTGAAGCACTCCAAATTCCAAGTACTAAATCCAAAAACCGCCATGTGTTGCAGTGGCATTGGTTAATAGATTGTATAACTGTCAGAATCCAGACTTATTTTGTTTCAAAAGTTGAGACATACATTTATTTTATTTAGTTTTTTCTTGGCGTTTAAAAGATTTTTTTGTTCCCAACTATGAACTATTTGCTTCATAATTTGACATTTCCTAAACCATTCAAAACTGGCTCCAACCAACAGTCTATGCCCGTGAATAAATAATCCTAATAGTTATTAATCTTTGACGATGGACACAGTGGGGAATATATAAAGCAGAACAAAATTATTTTTTTGCACGATTTTGTGAGCAAATATTTATACTATCAACATTATTGTCAATCCATACTTGTATAAATAATTATTCTCCCTTCAATATAATAATGAATTGAAATGTTTAAAATGGCCCATGAAAAAACTATAGGATGAGATGGTAGTTTTCACCCCTGAAAGACAGCTACAGAATCAAATCTATGTTTCGATTAGTATAATGATTTAATCCTCACCTTAATAGTTAGACAAGTATTTACTTTGAAATAATTACATCATTCACACACATATTTATAACATAATTCCTGAATAAACCATATACTTAACTTAAAAAACATGTAGAACTATGCAAATATGTGAGCTAAACATTGTTTCTTTGATAGGATTAGTTATGCCTTTTAATGAAACACAGGTCATGTAATATCATTGTTTGTCATGATACCAATGCTATCAGGTTACAAATTTTATCAAATAATAAATTGAACAACAAAGGTGGATGCGATCTGCTTATATACACAGAGTTCCACAATTATTTGCTTATAAATAAAGTAAATTTTACTATTTTCCTTCACATTGTGAACAAAATAACTCATGATTAGCTAAACTGTTAATAATTAATTAAAAATAAAATGTTATTTTATTACACCTATTTGCCTCCATGATTTAAATACACAATAGCTTTGTATTATTTTAATGGCAGTTAAAATTAATGATGGAGTTCTATTAAAATATTTTTATATTCAAATATTGATATATTGATCAATACTGATGTTATTAATATTCTAGATATGAAAAAATATTTTCACTAAAATCTTTTTATCCATTTAATAATGTAAACTGCTTAAAGATTAATTAAACTTTAAACAAATATAATAGCCAAAACTAATTATTATATCTTTGATTTATTATAAATTGTATTTATCTACATATTTAAAAATCTCTCTTCCTGATTTTTGTTAATTGATTAGCTTGCTATCTTACCCACACATGGGTGTGTGGCACCCATGGAAAAAGATAAAATTAATATATATTTAAATTTGATCCAATACAAATTTTGAATTAATTGTTAATTCATTGGCTATTAAACAATGCGTTCTATTGTAATACATACATAATCAATTAATAAATAAATATTCCTTCACTATTTTTCTGTTTACTTATCTTTAAAAGAGTGTTTGAATGTTTAAATAAAAAAATGTTTGAAAAAATAATTAAACAAAAAATCTGAATTTTTAATGTTAATTGCTTTTATCAATAAAACAAGTCTTATTCCTTGCCAATGTTAAAAAAAAAAGGTTTGATGAAATCAATATGGCATAAATATTAGATTTTTTGTTGATTGATAAGTAACAGTTAATAATATTCAATGATTTGCCAGTCTTGACATCATGCCAGTTCCTTTAATGCCAGATAACCATAAATGTTCTTTCATATATAAATATAAATCAATATCAGAAATAATCTTTTCAACATCAGTATTTATAAATACATACCATTGATATTTCAATTCTTGTAACATTATATCCTTGAATACCTCAAGGTCATTCTCTTCAAATGCAACTCATAAATTGTGTTTATGAATATTGCTTATTCTCTGCTTCAAAAAGCTCTGAACATTGCTTTGTCCTACTAGCACAAATCCAAATTCTTACTTCGTAAGCCATAGCAAGTATGGCTGTTCTGGTTGGTGAAACTGAAATTCTTTCATATTTATTTTCCAATAAAAAGAAATTTAAGCATTTATCATTGGGTTGATTTTCAATGAACATGCTGCTTTCAGCTTTGTCACAGAAATATTATGATTTTATATGGATGATTTAGCCTGTTGTTTCTTGCTGAATAATGTGAATACTTTTTACTACTGCAATGTATGCAGGAGGTGGTTCTTGGAAGACAACACTGTCGTAACTTGGAGGTTTTTCAATTATCAATAAACTCAGATGTTCGTTTTGTGACTTCTTATCTGATTTCTAAAATCAAAAGATGTGAATATTTATTATTCAAATATCCAAACAAGAATATAAAAATAAAATTAGATAGATTATATAAATTTTGTGATATCTTTCTGGAGACTTATTATTATTCAATTATAATAAATTACATGCATAAAGTCCTAACAATCTTTATTAGTAACTTCAAATTTCCAACATATTGGCCAACCTGGCAATTATCAGGGGTAATCTAAAATTTAAATCATATTTTAGATTACCCCTGATAGCCTCACATTAACTGTTTAAATTTGCAGGCTATTCTGCCCAAGTCTAATATATTCTAGTTAAAATTAACCTATTTTGTCACATTTTAATTTAAATTAAAAAACTTTTAATTACAATTATCTTAGCACTATGATCACTGCCTATCAACAATAGTGATGATATCATCAACATTGATAACAATATTAAGATAATTAGTTATTATAAGATTTTAAATTTAAATGAAAAATTGACAAAATAGTTTAATTTCAACTAGAATATATTTCGCCTGGGCAGAATATCATGCAAATTTAAACAGTTGATGTAAGGCTGTAATATTATATATATATTTTTATTTTATTATCTATATTGGTATTTATAACTGTACCTAATAATACATTTAGTAAATTTGATGTATGTCATTATGGAGTGATACAGGCGTGTAGAGAAATTACCCATTAGTAGCACTCTAATGAAGTTTTACATTAGTCATGAGAGCTGGCCATCTTCTTTTCAGGGGCCTTGGAGGAATGTCAGAAATGGAAGAGGAAGCAAGGTTAGAAACTAGTGGGTTTGGATAGTTAGGGAGTTTAATCGAAGGAATGATACCTGATTCGGGCTAGATCGGTTACATATGGAACATTAAGGTCTTTATGTATTATTTTATTTGTGACAAAGTAAGGAGCATTGAGGATTTTACGAAGGATTTTGGATTGTAAGGATACATGAGGAATTCGAAGGTTTAGTGGAGCCCCAAAGCTCAACTCTGGATATCCAGATTGGCCTTATTACAGTCATGTAGATCAGTCTTTTGAAATGAATTGGAAGTTTAGACCATTTGTCCAGCAAGTGCTGTAATAGTCGAAATCCACGTGCAGTTTTCTGTCTTTTCAGTCTTGTGTGAGGATTCCAGGTTAGTCATTTGTCCAGATGTAGTCCAAGGTAGCGGATCTGTTCGATAGGGCTAAGATCAACATTGTTCAAAGAGACTGTAGAGCAGTCGGTAGGTTTACGATGAAATTTTATAATTAAAAATTGTCTCTAATGATTTTAATGCCAAAATTTTGGACATTATTAGTTATTATAATTAGTTTAATTACAATTACTAATTAATGTCTTGTTATTGAACAGCTATGTTTTCTCTAAGTACATTATTTTGTACATATTTTAACATAATTTCTTTAAAATATTATTCATATAATATATAATAAAAACATATTTATGTAACTTATTTTAAGTTATAAAATTACTAATTAATTAGTAATTTATATTGTTGAATAATACAAAATTTATAAATACGTATTATTTACATATTTTTTTAAATATTTGACAATTTATTAGCACATATTTATGTACATATTTCGGATTTTTTGCACATAAAAATCCTATCCCTAGTCTAGATGTAGTCCAAGGTAGCGGATCTATTCGATAGTGCTAAGATCAACATTGTTAAAAGAGACTGTAGAGCATTCGGTAGGTTTACGATGAAATTTTATAATTAAAAATTGTCTATAATGATTTTAATGCCAAAATTTTGGACATTGGAAGTTATTAATAATGTGTGTTGGAACTTTATGGATGTAATTTACTTTAATGAAGAAAAAAACATATATTAAAATTTTGATCACTATATCAGTAGCAGAAACGTTTGAAACAGGTTTCGATTTAATTTAAACGGAGAAAAGATTTCTATTGAGAAGATCCAAAATTCAGTACTTTAAAATTAAGAACTGAAGTCTCAAAAAATTTGCGAAAAACAGTAAAAGCTAAGATAATAATGTAGGTAAGGAAACAATGTTTGTAAGATGTAGTGGGTAGAAAAAGTCCATTTGTTGGAAAAATGAATTTGCACAAAAGATTAGCTGTTTAACTAGTTGTTTAGCTAATGAAATGCCTGTAAAAATTTAGGAATTTTTCAAATCCAAATTTAACATTATTGATCAGATGGCTATATAATGGTATGGGAACAAAGTAAATTATGAACAAGAAACTAAAATAATTTAAAACCATCCCTCACAAAGTAAAGTATTCATCAAGTTAATTGCAAATATCCCTTGGAAAATAGCTTTTTAGAAAATATTGCCCAGAAAAGTTGGTTGAACATATCCCCATTCATCTTAAAGTGATGAAATATTTTTGCTTATATATTATTTTACATAATTTAAGAAATATTTAATCAGTAGCTATATTTGTTAAAAAAATATTATAATATCCAATCTTTTTTAGGCTACAACTCATTTTTTTAAGGATAGGGCTATTCATCTGTTCAGTAAACTTCACTATTGCTTTATTTTATTTTTATTATTATTTTTTTTTATCTCAACTTAGTGTCATTAATAAATAGATCATCTTTGATTCAGCTCACAAGAAGAATGGATGAGGTTAATTTCGGTGTGAGTTAATGGACATGATATCAGTCATAATGTTGAAAACTGTTATTATAAATATTCATGATAGTAAATACTTACCCAAACGTACAGGCAGAGCCCAGTGCTTATCATAAATAAAATAACAGCAATGAGAAGGATTCTCTGTCTCATATAATTGTTTTCAGTCCATTTGGCATCATCCATTAATGTGAAAACAAATATGCAGCTAATTATGATAATAATCACACCACAAACCAAGCAGGAATCTCTAATTAATCTCTGAAAAATAATGATTGAAATTTAATGCTGGGTTCTTAACAAGTAATATATTTTGGTTTTGCATTGGTAATAAAATTATAATAACTTCTCTCATTTTTCATACTTACACCATGATAGCTGTTTGCAAATTATAGCATTACCTTTCTTTTTATACTATGATTATACATACCTTGATATATTTGTGATCCCTTAAAACACTTTCATAGCTATTTAAAATCACCTACACTTTTATACCTATTCAAGATTGTCATATCAATACATATATACATAGATATATGCATGCATTCAAGAAACATTTAATATATGTTTATGTTTGATCTCTGTTAAAAGTATTGAAGAGATAATCTTCTCCCATTAAACTTAATTTCCTACTTACATCTCTCAAGCTGTAGACATGGGAGATATTGAATAATGGGTATCAGGATTCTCTTTCTTAGAAGCATCCTGTTCTGATTCAGGGAGTTTTTGATTTCAGATTTCCTCCAGTATGGTGTGGTTATAGTTAGCTTCCCTTCTGAAACAAAGTTACTGTATGTTCCCCTTGACCGTGGCCGACACTTTGATATATCTATTATGTGGAGGCAATTTCACTGTCTTTTAAACAAATCATTCTAGGTGTTGTTCCTATATAATTTGATGTGATGATTTTATTAATACAAATTATTTTGAAGTTTAATCAATAAAAAAATAGAAACTATAAAATATTTTTATTTACTTTTACTTTCATTTAAAATTTTATTTTAATATGAGTTCAACCAATTCATTCTTTTTAAAGTTACCTGTTTGGAGATCATTAAAAAATAAAAGATTTGTCAACAATCAATGCTAAAGATGGAAAATAAGACAATAAATAGAGTTAAAAACAAAAAGTGAACTAGGTAGGTTCTTTAAAGTTAAATTAACGAAATAAAACAGTATTCCTCAATTTTTTTTATAATATCATCTGGTTAGAAAAAATATTTCCTCCATTTTCTTAAACAATATAAGCAGACTAAAGAAGCTCCTAATCGTTACTTCATTTGTAAAATATGAACTAAGATTTCTCTATAATGGCTCTAAAATACTAAGGGATGCCCACCTCCCCTGACAGGCAAACATTTATATTTTTTCAATTACATATAAATACAACAGGCACCTTTAATTTTTTTGCCATTAATTGAAAAATAAATTGAATTATAATTAAACTATATTGAGAAATTTTTATATTTAGCATATAGAATTCAAACAGGTTTGCCCCTCTCAGAAAATTCCTCTGCTCTGAAACTAAGGAAATCATGTATACTAGGGAAGTCAGTATGTCTTGTTAGCATCTATCTATAACTACAAACCAAGGTATAGCAAGTATAGTAGCAAACATGTTTCCCAACTTAGTTTTATGAGAGTACTAATTAAAATAAAGAAGTAAAATTCATGCCTTAACACTGAAATTAATTGGTTAAGGAATAAAGGAAAATCATATGCTGTAAATACCAGCCATTAACATAATGTCAACCGTTTCAATTTGACATTTAAAGAAGGGATGTTAAGTTGAGCAGATTAATTTATTGTGAAATAATAGGTTTTTAGGACTTCAAAACCTACTTTCAACCTACTAACTATA
>NW_027112099.1:1844596-1856625 GCF_000696795.3 Halyomorpha halys | reverse complement strand
TATATGAATGGAATATGGTCCGGGTGAGGTCAAATAAAACTCAAATAGTAATAACTATTTTAAAATAGTTATTACTATTTGAGTTTTATTTTACCGCACCCAGACCATATTCTATTCATTGATACACATGGTCAATCAGCAATCTTCTACTATATATAATTATCAAATAGCAATGAAATTTTTTTTAAACTTGTAAGATATGAAAATGTTTTTTATTTTTTAGATGTAAAGGATTTTTTGTTTAATATATTTAAGTTTTTAAAAATATATTTGAAAACATTTCAATTATTAGAGTGATATATATTTTTTGGAACAATTTTATTTTTTTTTAATTTGGACAATTTTTTTTTTAATGTTTACTTTAAAAGTATAAAACCTCAATTTAATATTAATTTTTTTTCTCAAGCCATGCCTGATATAAGTAACCATATCAGTACAATTTATTTCAAATATCATTTTCAGATGACAAAGAAAGCCCTTTCAATATAAATTGATATAAAGGTTTATCATTTCATAGAACTGATAGCACAGTATACATAACACCAGTAAAACATTTGTTTTAGATATAAAATGTTTTATAATCAATTTTTTTTTTTTTTATTGTCTGCTGAGGCAAAGAAGACTGGAGAGCCGCAATGAAGCAAATTATTATCGTTTATTACTATTTGGCAACTCTCCAACTCCCAATGCTGGTTTTAATCAGGTTTCATTCACCCCCAAGGCCTGTGCATCAAATTGGATCCTGCACAATAGCCCAAAAATACTTGTTTCAAGGTTAATTACATTGTCAAGTTATATAAACTAAAAAAAAAAAATCTTTATTGGACCCATATTAGAGAAGACGTAGCAAACAATTATAGAACTGGTCTTAGCAGCCAAAGTGTTAGGGAAAATCGTAAGGATGGACCCACCAGATTTTTCAATATCTGATAATTTTATTTTTATGAGTAAAATAATTACTAATCTACAGAATAATTATTTAAAGCATTTAGCTGTGGAGATGGTTAATATCTATATGTTTTACTCTCTAACTAATAATTATATATTCATATTATAATTTTAATATTTTTATTCACTAGTGCAGCTTTAAGAAGTTCAATATTAGATTATTTTCTGTTATAATTTTTCATGACATGATAGTTTTCTGTTTTATTCTAGTTTTACTTAAATTATTATATTATGTTGAAGGTACATAATCATTATATTGAGATGCCAAGTGAAGACCAATTCTATTACCATGAAAATCATCTTCAAATATGAAGAAGAAAAAATATTATGAATATGAATAATAAAATATCCAGTATGAATTAAAAACAAAACTAAAAAAATCATGTCGACTAAAAGACTAGTTATTAATATATTTAAATTATATAACTTTGACCAAGTACATTGCAGAAATTTATTTATTATCAATATAACACTTTTTTTTTTTAACTTAACATTACTCTTGGTTTCTTAAATATTGAAGAGTAATTTAAATTTAATTATAGCTCATTTTCATTGTTAGATTTAACATTTATTAAAAAAAAAAGGGTATTATGTGGAGCTAATTTCCACCAAATAGAAGTTACCATTGCTAAAATTCATTGCAAAAAGGTAAATATTTTTATTCTGAAGTGATTTCATATTCATTATATGGATAATTGTATATTATATTGTAGGATATTTGTAGTTATAGTTTTCATTTAATACAATGGCTAGTTAAAGGGGATTTCCAAAAATTCATTGTATCAAGGTTTCTGATGTATGAAGGTTCATTATATTAAGGTTATACAGTATTATCTTCAACTGTTAATTAAATTTATTATGAACATAAATTATTATTATAAATTTATTTATAAAATCTCAATTTCAAGAAATACAAGAAAATTAAAAAGAAGAAACCGTCTGTGATCAGAGAAAATTTGATACATTTAGGTATATTTATTATTATTTTGGAGTAATTTTTGAATGTTAAGCTTTTGTAATTGAACAGATGATTTAAAAATATTTTGTGTCTTCTTCATTTATATATATACTTATATACTTTTTTCCCTAATATTTTTGCTCTTTAGGAAGTTGATAAAAATAATTGAATTTTATTTTAGTTATGTAAATCTGGAACATGTTTTTGTTTATTTATTTCCCATTATATAATACATGTTTTTTATCTATAACTGAATTTAGTGCTACCATATAGCCCAACAAAAAGTTATAGCTTTTGCAGAGTGCAAATGATTACTGTATTATTGAAAATTCCAGATTAATAGAAGTTACCTACTTGTTTTGTAATCTTTACCCATAAGTAGATTTAGTTATTATTTTATGGCAAATTAAATTTATTATTTTACTAGATCCAATCAAATAAGGTTTGAGATTCTAAGTTTATAAAATATTATATTTGATTGCTTCAATATTTTCGAATCAGGTTCATCAGACTACTTAGTTTATAAAGAATTTTCTAAATGTAATATTATATAAAATAAATATTTTATTTATAACTCTTATCAGTCATAATTTAGTATATTTGTTAATATGCTTTTATTTCAAGAAAACAATGCTAATTAAATGAAGGTTATTCTAACATTAGATCCCTAATCAGAGAATGAAGATAATTCTTGTTCTTTGTTCAAAACATACAGATAATTATATAATGTTTAGTAATTAATAAAATATTTAAATATATTCAATTGCAAAATATATCATTATCACGATTAGTTCATTTTGAATTTTAAAAAAATCATTTCAGTTTAGAAAAATTAATGACTTATTTCAATTTATTCCTATATTAATCAATAAATATTATTATACACACTATGATAAAGTTTATTTGCTTGTACAAAAATAACATGCCAATTAGAAAAGTGATGTAAATATATTTTTTCAAAATTTTACTTTAAGTTGTACCACAAATTTTCCCAAAAAAATTTGAAATTTAAAAAATTTACATTATTAAATGGAATATGTTAAAATAAAAAAAAATGAAGCTCATTAATATTACATTATTATAATAGGAAGAAATAACATGCTCAAATGTAAAAAGTTACAGTAATATTATATAATGTCTTACTTTTTTATCAAACACCTTCTTGGTTGATGAACACGTCTTATTATTTTCAGAATGTTTTCTCAAGCAGGAAAACATTATAATGAAGAAACTGAATGTAGTAAATAAAACGACTCATATACCTCATATAAAAGAGAAACTATCAGTTGAACAGCTATGAAAGGAATGACTGGATAATAGATAGAAGGTCTTACACTTTGGACCTCATATCTGATCTGTTATCACTTAAAACGTCATTAAAGATGAGAAAAACTACTTAGAGATGGAAGGGTTAGTGCAGTCTATTTTTGTAATTATATTTAGTAGATTAGTATTATGTTAGTGTCCAATCTTTTATCAGTCCATGGATGAAAATAATAACTTGAGCATAATGCTTTAATAAAAAATTATTATATATTACCACTGTCATTGTTAGTGTAAAAGTAACTAAAATTTAAAATAAAAGAAAGGTGATAAAATACAAAATGAAAAAAAAAACAAATAATTTATTTTAATAAAAATAAATTAATTCACAAGGAACGCTTAGAATAGAAAAATATACAAGATTAAAACTATACTTTAAAAATAATAATTTTACACAAAATTGCAATAGTTTTTAATTGTGTTTTGTACTTGAAAAATATATTGTTACAAAAAACAAAACAATAAAACGATTTTGTAGGACATATGCAAATATTGCCTCATTAGTCTTTTTATTTGTCATTTGAATGGAATATTCCTTCGATTCCACCAAGGTTTTTACAGCTATTTCAATCACAGATTTCGGAAGGTAATCAATTTGTGATTAAAATATACAATTGATAATAAACATCAGTAAAATCGAATGAATGAATATACAACACGGTTCTAAGGCTTCTTACTTTTCCCTTTTATAATTTAATATTTACAAATAATTGAATGTTATCTCCTATTTCATACATTCACATCAAATAGATTAGAATCCGATAAATCTATTAGTGAAATAGAATTTTTATAATTTGTTCAGAATGTTTACTTCTGAACTGCTAATATATCACACGTACTCACAGAAATGTAAAATACACCAAGTACCTCGCCAACTAGGCAGTATTTTACTTCAAGGCAACAGCCTGGGATTGAACCTTCCCATATGGAGGATCATCCCTGATGGGTTGTGCCTCACCATATAGAGGAAAGGTCTGTCAAATCTCAACCTTGGGTTGTCAGGGAGCCTAGCTTGCCTAGGCCTCAGCGATAATTGCAAATCTCCAAACGCATTATCCAAATCCCTGGAGGAGTAATGATCTGTCTCATCCCGCCCTATACGCTGTGGAGATGCTGGGTAAGTTTCGACATGATGCCTAGCTCCAATAGTTTCCTCACCGCAGGTACTGAAGGTATTCACTTGGAGCATGTCTGAGAGGTGAAGGTCATTGGAGAGACCGTTGAGGCCACGTAGATCGGCTCGCCTTGCGTTGAAGAGGTCCCGCAGGCCCATCCGTTGGAGTGCTCCGGTCATGTTGAGGACAGATCTGTGCGAGAACCTCGGGATCTGCAGTTCCAGTCCAGGCCTCGGCATCAGACTCCTCAATATTTGCGACCACCCTCCTCTTCTGTAGGTAGTCTCGATAAGGCGCTGCTCCAGCCGTGCCAAACCGTCTCCCGGTGCGACCTGCCCTTGCTGCCCAGGCAGGATGAGGATGGTGGACACTACGGACTCAGGGCCGAGGCAGACCGAAGTGGCATCCAGGCTCGGTTCGTAGCCTGCGAGGAAACCTGATCTCCACACGACCGCAGGTACAGGAACAAGCCTCCTTTGCCTGGTAGATGGTCTTACAACGAAGTACATTTCTCCATCACGACCTTCTGTTGAACCGTGTTCGCAGTCAGTCTGAAAGAAAAGTTGATTGTATCAGATGAAATATATAAATCTATTTTTAAATTTATTTATTTTTGAGTGAGATAACAGTAAAAAATAAAAATACAATTAGATTATGTGCAATCTGATGAATAAAGCATGCAGGAACTGCTCATTTGTATCATTCTAGTGAAAGCTGTATGATAGAAGGTCTCAAAACCATCTTCATTTCAAATGAAAATTATCAGAAGTTGATTGGGAAACAAACATGCGTTAGATTTAAAACAAATAAGATAAAATATAAAAATACAGACACAGAATTTTGTTTGAGAAAAAACAAAACAAATGTAATTCGAAATAACGATGTAATATAGTTTCATATCGAAATGAATGCAAAACTATTTTTAATATATGAACCTAAATGTAAACATGCTATCAATCTATAATGATGGCCAAAAGCGTGTTTCATTTTGTATGACCTCCTTTATTTCTTTTGCTTTAATGATGAAGTGGCCAGCCTGATAAAAAATATTATAGATTTATACATTATAGGACCAATAGTGATAATCATAACAAGGGGTATCGAAGTAAAATTATCAGAGGTTATAGGTTATATTGTGTTGTCAGAGAAATATATTAATTTAAATAGAAACATTACCTAAATATGAGAAGGAATTCCCAAATCATTGCAAATAAAATAGGTAAATCACGAGGAACAGTGCTTTAGAAACCCAATAGTTACTACTTACTCCAAAAAGTTCATATATAGCTATATGGAATACAATTATCGAATACATGGACGTTTTTCGATGTTGTTGCAAAAAGTAATTAAACATATGCTACCTCACGAGGATAAGAACCTTAATATCCAACTTATCACATGACCAATGGACCCTTAGTGTAAAGATCCTGATATGAAACAACCTAAACTCATCATAAAGGAGTAAAAGGAAAAGACGAAATTTTACCTAAAGCTAGCAAGGAATGAGCTGAGAACAATACCAGGTCTCCTCAGGAAAGCTGAAATGTGAAAGATTCCACATTTTTGTGCTGAGAGGTTGAAGGAAAGGCTGAAAGAATACTATGAGAATATAATTGCCCCCTTACCTTTTACAGGTTACAATACCTGAATCAGGCAATAATAAATCTGAAGACATTATTGGAACCAACCCAAAGAACATAATGAGTTTCGTTAGATGTATGAAATTCCTATCCTTGACAAGTAAGGGATATCTCACAAAAGTTCCAAATGGATCGAGGCGGGGAAGAGTTTCCCATCCTTTTAGTGTAATAATAACAGTGTAAAAATGGCACTAGATATCTGAACGTCTAGGTATATGAAAAATTAAATCATCAATCTCTTTGGTTTTGTTTCAATTTTTTGCTAATATAAAAAAAGTTATCGAAAAGAAGGTAAAAACCTATATATTCCACCAACTGTAATGTATTAATTGGGAGCATTCAATATATATAGATATATTCCAAGGAGCTTTGGAGTATTCAGAAATTATTAGCTATAAAATATATAGATCAACCTTAGTGCGGCGAGATTTGAAGATTTGTTTATTTGATTAGAAAAATACGATTACGATAGTAAAACATTTTTTACTAATTTTATAAAATACGATTACTAATGATACTAGTCTACTTTGAATGCTACTCACCATTTAAGATACAATTTACTGAGAAAGACCTGCTTCCTATAACTTATCATTCAGTAGTTAGAAGAGAAGAACTTTCTTACAGTCCAGCTAAAGCAATCTCTTCACATACTATTCTTATGAAATCGGAGAAGATAATTAGTTAAAGAGAGGGGGGGGGGTAATTTTAGAAGTTCTAAACGTTACCTACATGTGTCATACCACAGTTCAAAACAAGGTTGAGCTAGCTATATGGTCATATCAAACCCACTCAACCACAAATCTACCGGTGCTCGTTGTGGTGAGAACCATAAAAGTACTTCCTGTCAGAATTAGAGGGAGGTTCAATCCAATGGTGGGAACTGTTTAGAATACTTGTCTGTTACACAGGCAATTGTTGTTAAATCCTATAACGTTCACACGACGTCATGCCATTAAACTCTTATATTATTTTGTTGTGTTTTTACTTTATTATTTTTTATTTATGTGTTAGTACGGAATAATTTATCAAACCGAATGTGGTTGCTCATTTTTATTATCGTGGCACCAATTCCTATTAAAACGATGAGAAATCCCACCTTAAGCCTTATAAATTCGTTTATGAAGTAGAGCAATAAATATTTGCCATAATCAGTTTGAACTTTATTACTTCTACGTCACATTAAATTGATGCAAACCTAACTAACTAATAACCCAATTACTTATAATTTTGAAAAAATTATGACTCATCCCTCTGGTGACCTAGAGCTAAAACTAAACTCTTATTTTAAAATCAATCGCCAAGCATTTAACTAACATAAAATTGATCACTTTTAGATGGTGCATAGAATTTCTTCAATTATTCATAAAACTATACCAAATTATGAAGAATATTTTTAAATAAATTTATTCTTAACTTGTTCCTATTTAATATTTACAAATACTTGAATAGATTGCTTTGAGAACTTTTGATAGGCCTGGGTTTACCACCTGTTGGAGTAGTTATAGTTCACTTTTCGGAACATTTTGTCATAGTAATAACATATTTTTCTTTGCTTAGTTGATCAAATATTGATATAAATTTGGTTCATTTCGATTTAAATAAAAAATATACTGTTTTTTTTTTTTTAAAGAAACTTTGACCAAAAAAAAAAAAAAAAAAAAAAAAAACAATTTTGGTATTTTAAATATGACTTTGATTTTTTGACTCACTTGAAATATATTGGCACTGAAGGCTGCAAGGGGCGGGCGCATGTTGAGGCTGGAACCACGCAAGTACTCCGGGACCTTGCCCAATGTCTGCCTCTTCACAAGCAAGTTAGTTCTTCTTCGAATGATGTCCCCGATAGTTGTGAATGTCACCTCCTCGACGAGTCCTTGGTAGTACTGTTGCACCCTCTCTTTGTAAAAATCTAAAATTTTACCCTTTGTCTAAAAAATAAAAAATAAAAATAATAAAATGTTTGACTACATATGTCACAATAACTTTATAAAATATAAATTAACACATTCTTCACCTTATCACTGTACAGTTCTCGAACAAATGCCGCTGTTGCGATACCATTATTTTTTGAATTAATGACGGATTCCGTGACGTTTTGTAATACTTGATGTGGGTTGAAAGTGACCATATCGTCGAGGCGAAGAACATCGTTCATTTGACCAGAGGTCGGACCCCTGGCTCCTAGGAACACCATGGCCAGGAGGGAAGTGACAGCGAAAGGAGACATGACAAGACTCCGCGAAGCGATTTGACCCTTCCCGGTTATCGATGTCCACAGCTTGAAGGCCAGCTCATTGCACAGGTCAGCGAATCTTCGTACATCCTCGCCTAAGAATGCTATAGATGCCTCTAGACCCATGCTCTCATAGGGTGCTGGATTCAGTTCGATCGCTACTGGAGGCAGGTTATCCAGCGACTGGTAAACGGAACTCGGTTTCTTAGCGAATGGACTCAAAGGTTTCAGCACAGGTTTTTCCAAGTCAGGCAACTTCAGTCTTTCTGTAGTAGCAGTGAATTCAGGAAGTGGTGATGTTCTTAACAAGGGAGTATTGTCTGCATGTTGCTTGGTGGGTGTTTTCTTCTTGAGCACATGGTCAGTATCTGGATTTAACTTACTCTCCTTTGTTGGAACTACAGAAGTAGATTTTTGTTCAGTTTCTTTCAATTGTTGCTTATTAGTGCTGACAGTATTGTTAAATTTGATCTCATCTTTTATTGGGGGAGTTTCTGTTTTTGGTTTATCACTTTGAGTAGTGATTTCGACAGCCAAGGTTGTGAATTTTTCAGGTAACTCTGCATCTTCATCTTGCCTTACTTCTGATTTCATCTGGTCTCCATCAGTACCGAATTTTCCTGCTGATGTTTCCGTAGAATCGGCCATTGTGGTCGTTAGTCGTTCGTCTTCGGTTGTCGTCCTTATTCGTTCCATATCCAAGATACCATCATTTTTTATAGCAGTGGCTAACATTGCTTGTTTCATCGCTTGTTGTTTTTGCGCCTGGTCAAGAAGAATACTAGTTACAGCAGATATTCCTTCTTGCACTATGTGATCTTTATAGATTGTTGTTGAGTCTAAATTAGGTGTGGTTTCTAAGCTTTCTAGATCAGAATTATTAGCTGGGACAGTTGTTGAAAACGTCGTGGCTTCGTCTTGTGTCGTACTTTCATAAGCACTGCTATTTCGATCGACTGGGGTTTCCGTACTGAATTGTGTTGGTTCGTTTGTCGTAGTGGCATTTAGCTCACTTTCGCTGTTGATGAATGAAAGTGCGTTCTTCTCTAATATTTGGGGTTCAGAATTATTTATTATAACAAAATTATTTTGTGGAATCACTGTCGAACTGACAATATCAAGTATTGTTATCGCTTTATCTGTCGTAGTGGTAGTTGTAGGCGCAGTTACTTCATAATTTGTTGAATAAACGTTCTCCAATTTTCCGGGAGTTGTTGATAAATCCTCAGACATTATTGTGGTCAAAAGGTCTTGAGCTCCACTAATATTGTCTTTCAAGCTTTCATAAATTTTTAAAGGTATTTCTTGTAGAGGCATTTCTTCCGTGGGGTAGTTAGTCAACTCGTTAATCGTTGTTTCCGAAGTTGTATTTGAAATTGGTGTAGTTGCTACAATTGTTGTTTCTCCTAGGTTATCAACAAGCGTTGTGGGTTTGGTAACACTGTGCGTAGTCGTTGCCGCTGAAGTAGTACTAGAATTGGAAATCAGTGGCAGCTGTATTGGATTCGTTGAATTATAGTTAGGTTGCTCTGTAGTTGGTATGCTGGTTGTTACAGTATGCTTTTTTGATTCTTCGGTGGAGTAATGTGTTGTTATGGTTGTAGAAATAGGGGTTGTTGACGAAAGGACATTAACTTGATTTTTTTCAGAAGGAAAACTGAAATTCTGAGGATGATATGTTGTGGGCTGCATTGAACTAGATATCAAGATTTGATCTCGGACGGTTTCGATTGGCTTTGCGTATTGTTGGGGCAGAGCTGTTACTCTTTCTAGTGGCTTTTCCGTTGTTCTAATGTCCACAGTAGTTGGTGATTTAGTAGAAACAACTGTTGTTTCGAATGATGATCCAGTAGTGGAATTATCTTGAGCGAAATTTATAGTTGGTTGAGAGATAGTAATTATTTCACCAGTCGGTGTTAATTTCGAAGTATATGAAAATGTTGTAAATTTTTCAGGAAAGGGAGTAGAGGATGAAGTTACTTTTTCTGATGAATCGGGGGTAGTACTCATTACGATTGGAGATGCTGACGGTTTGACTTTTGTGTTCACTATGTTGCTATTTTCTCCTAACAAGTTGTTATGGGGAGCGAGGCCAGAATGTTTTTCTAATACGTATTTTTCTTGATCTAATAAAATGGAATCATTCACGAGCATAGGTGTAGTTGACATCGCTTCGGCCTCAGTTTCGGTATGTGTTTCGAGTTTTTCAGTCGATGTTGAAAGTTGCTCATTTGTAACGACTGGAATTGTAGTCGCTTTTACAGTTGTTGTAGAAGGTGGTGTAGTTGTTGTGGTCTGAATTCTCGTAGTACTTGTTGTACCTATAGTAGGTTTTGGATTTTTGATGATTATTTTCTCATTTTGAGAGGTAATTATTGGTTGTGTTTTATTGTTCATTGGTGGGACCTTATTTTGAACAGGTCTTTTAGTGACTTTCTGTGTGGTTGTTTGTGAAGTAGGATACGTTGATGGTCGTTTAGTTGTAGTCAGTCGAAGCGGTTCTTTGGAAGTAGAAGACGGTTTTTGATTGAGAGTAGTGGGTTCTATCAAGCTGGGTAATGTCGAACTGGAAGGGCTCATACTGCTGATGGGCAGGTAGTGAGTTATTGTAGGGATACCACTTGGTTTTTGTCTTTCCGGTATTGGCTTTTTTGTTTCTGGAAATTTCGTGCTCGGTGTTCTTTCTTCAACAATTGTTGTTGGCATTTTAGACGGGGTCGTTGGTTTTGTTGTTGATTCCATTTTCTGTGTACTTGCTAATGATACTTTTACTAATGGGGTTTCACTGATGTATGGCTTCTTTGTTGAGAATATGGGTTTTTTGGACGTAGTTTGTGGTTTCTGACTAAGTGGTTTATTGCTGACAGCTGCAGCGGTTGTTTTGACGTAAGGTGCGCTAGTACTATATACAGTAGTAGGTTTAGATTCTGGAATAGGCTTCATCGACTGTTGGGCCTGGTTGATGTGAACAGTCGATGTCTGTTGGGACACGGTAGTCTGACTGGTTGGTCGGCTGGTGCTCCGAACGGTTGTTGATTGAGTTGGTCTTCTGGTGCTGATTGGATCCTTATTAACACTTGGAGATACAGTACTTGTTTTCGCTGTACTAGTTTCAGTTTTAGGTGGCATATGTGATTCTTTTAAATCTAGATCACTGTTCAGCAATCCTAAAAATAAAAATAGAAAAAATTAAAACTTTTGTCTTTTTTAAAATTAATTATTAATGATTTTCTTATTCTATTTGAGCAGTGGGGGTGCTTTCGCTGACTATTTTCTGAAACATTAAAAGATATTTTAGCCTAAGTTTAAGTTACGCAATTACTTTCATCGGATATCTTTGAAAATAAAAAAAATACGCTCAATTGAATAATGTTTTTAAAGAAAATATAAATGGAAACCAGTATGATCTTATTATAGAATCATGTAAAGAAATTTAAGGGCTTAGAACTTAACAAATGTAAGATGTAAAAAAAAAGAAAAATGATTTAATAAAAGCATACATTATTGTTCGATTTCATATTTATTAGGCCACATTTTACACACACTTATACTTATAAGAGCAGACAAAAGAAAATAACAAATCTTTGGTAACTGTTAACGCCATAATATAATTACGCTGTAAATAATTTTAAATAGTATTTTTAGTATTTAGTTTTATAGTTTTAGTTATATAGTTTTATTAGTATTTAATTTAGTTACATTTATTTTTATTTGTATTGTTTTATTTAGATTTAGTCGTTTGAAAAGAAGAATGTGTGAAGAATTTTTATAATAATGAGTAATAGAGACAGTTGCTAGGGGTGATCATTGTT